>NC_142137.1:29276052-29431528 GCF_024610735.1 Ursus americanus
CCTTTATAAAATTTGGAAGACCTTTGCCATTGACTTTTGGGAATATAGAAAACCTTAAAACAAAAATATTGTACATGTGTGAAGAAATGGAATCAAAGTAATATGAAATATGAAGACATGGAATTAGTAGAGTCAGTTATGGACTTGCCATGATACTGTGTTTCAAACACCAGTAGGTCTCTGCAGACTTTTTTTCTTCAACTAATTAAAACTCCCAACAGAGAAATTTATTCTGCATTGTCCGTTGTGAACCTCTGAATGGAAAATCAGTAGATGAATGCACTGAGAGATGCTCTTTATTCAATTTGCGTTCCCCCCCCCCCCCCCAGTTAGAGCTACTGAAGAGTTAGCTACATACCAATAAGTTCCTCTATGCTATGGCTGAAAATTAAAGCCATGCTCCCTGTCAATAACCCTGGGATAATTTACAGAATAATTTACTAACTCCTTTGGGAGGACCTGGAAAGTATACTTAGCATGCTATTTCTAACTTTGAAGCATACAATGTCAGACTTGCTTTCCCATTTCTTTTCTCTCCTAATAGCTAAGTGTTATGAGTAAACTCAGACCCCTAATTAAGAGTAATTAAAATAGAGAACAGGAAATGGGAGAAAATAAGCAAATTGATTATTTGGGATTTGGTATGCAATTCTTTTTGAAAAAATAATCATTCCTCTCTTTAAATGAACACTTCTAAATAGCCAGATTTTAGTGTCAGTTCAAGAAATATTTGCTTAGCCTCCACTTCTCTATTAATAAAAAATGTGTAAAATTCAAATTTTTGATAATTTAAACACATTTTCACTGATTCATCACTAATCATTTTGGCATCTTAGGAAGAGTGAACTTTAAAACTGATGACAAAACAAAAGTGTTAATATTAACTGCCAGATGTTTGGGCCAATAGCTTTTGGATCTTGTAAAGGGACTTGATTCCAAGACTGAAGTCATTGGATTTAGTGGGAGGAGTGTGGTAGTGAGAGAGTTTCCTTTCTTCTTCACCCTGTTTCTCTTGATCATTTTGTTTAAAGGACCTGCATGTGTTCAAACGATCTGTTCAGTCCTCTGCAAAGTAAGAATAGCTTTTGATGTACTGATACATTAGAGTATTGCTGGAGAATTCATGCATATTAGTGAAACCCAAGGCCCATCTTATACATATTACACTCAAAAGCAAAAAATACACCACAGCAAAAGAGGACTTGCCCTTGCTATTATAGTTACTAGCATATTGATGACAATGATGTCTAGAAGTCAAGAATCCAGGTAGGTGTGTGCTTGTGGGTGAACTGGAGAGGAAAAGGGAAGAAAAGATATCATAAAAAAGGAGAAGAAGATAGGAATAAGAGGGCATTTTGGATTATATGAGCAAGGACCTTGGCATAATCAAACAACAGCCACATGAAAAATAAGAAATACTTGTGTCATGTACTAGGTCCCAACAGTACTCCTAAACACCTCTTTAGTAAAGATGAGGTCCTTTCCCGTATGAGACTAAGCCTTTGTGCCTTACTTACCCTTATAGACATTAAACTAGAAATTATATTTCGTACATGTCCTACTTCCTTAGGGGGGTAAGCCTGAACTTGGAGATGGAAGCATCGGTATGTTTGGCTTTCAGAAATTTGTAACACACCTGATGATAGTAAGTGACAAATGGAGTTTAAAACACCTGCCAATTAAAAAGTTAAGCTAAACTGGATATTTGTCAATGAAAGTAAATAATGTGGATTGACTACAGTTTTTTCCATTTTGAAATTCTCCTCTGACAAACTAGAGGCACCATCTCCAGGACCAGAATAAATAACACATGTGAAGGAGTAGTTTCAAGGTTTTGCCATAAGTGTCTTCCCAGTTAAAGATGTAATACCAGCATGATGGCAGACAGTTTAAAGAACTCACACAATAGTTTTGGTCAAACTGACTGTGATGGACTTTTCACATGCACTTTCAATGGAAACAGCCCATATTCTCAAATTCTGCCTGGTAGATAAACCACAGGGGATAATTACTTACTTGAAATTATATTACTGCTTCATGAAAAGAATGTGCCTCTAATCCATGTTAGGGCACTGTGTGTGTGCTTTCCTGCTGAAATTTTTATTTTGTTTTTGATAAGAATAATGCAGATTAAATGTATTTTCTCCATCACCAGAGAATCACTGGGGACAATGTAAGCCTCAGTTACCGATCTTGACAATTTTTTTTTCTGCAAACAAATTTCTCATTAGCAAAATAGCCTCCTCTCTGTTTCATGAAAAATGGTGTTTCTTAGATTTATGATCTTAAATGCACCACATTTTGGTGTATCATGATCATTCTCTGATAAACTGCAGCTTCACTGCGGTCATTGGGTTCCGTTAATATGTTTATGGAAGGTTTTAGTCCAAATAGTACCAGTAATCCTGCTGCCTACTATAAAAGATAAAAGCTGCCTTCAAATGGGACAACAAGCCAAAATCTGATACTGACACAAAACATATTTTAACTTATCCCCCTATTTTAAAACTGGAACGTGTACAAATGTTAAGGTAAATGAAAGGCAAAATGTTGTAAACAAGTAGAAAAAAATGAAAAAAAAATTTCACTCTTCATGGTTTTAATAAAGATTTAAAATCAGCATCAAATACATTTTTAAAAATAAACCATAACTGTTAAAATGTGTCAGATATATTAAATAGCTTTGCTAATATATTTTTTTTCTGTATGCAGACATGACAGACAAAAGAGTTCATGGAATATTCCTTATGCTACTCTACATTTCCCAACTTTCCTTGCAGTTTGGTTGGGGCCATGCCACTAGATCTAGGAACACAGTGGTATGTTCAGCCCAAAATACTTCGAGGTGTGTGTGAGCTTTCCCCACTAGCTTCCTCTACCTTGATTTTGAAGGTCAAGTGCTTCAGAGTGTATTGTGGACGATGGAAACTGTCGATCCCCGTTTCAGCCCTTGGAAGGGAGCTGCCCTGGAGAGTCACCAGGCCCACGATGATTTTAAATGACAGACAAATACATTCTTATGTAGTGCGTCACTGTGATCTTGGAGTTTGCCATCACAGCATTGTGTGGCCTATTCTAACCAACGCATCGGTAAAACAAGGAAGCACTGGTTTGCTCACGAATGCATTAGGACTCTTCACATGTACTTCTCCATATGGTTAACTATATTTTACAGATAAAGTCTTTACAAAGATGCATCCAAGAATACAGAATTTGTAGAGAAGAACTGGAATTTGAGTGTGTTATGCAGAGAGTTGAGGGACCGCTTCTATTAAGTATCTATCGTGTTAGACGGCATACCAGGCCTTCACACGTTTGTCACTGAATACACAAAAACTACCCATGAGGTAGATATTGCTGTTCTTCTTCTTATTTTTACTATTTTTTCAGATAGAGAAACCGAGACTCAAAGGAGATAAATAACCTTCCAAAGTCACCCATTAATAGACAGCATCGCTCAGTCACTGGCTTATGCTGCCTTTAGTCTTCATACTATTTCTTATAGAGATTGATACGAATGAAATCTTCCTTCTAATAGGAAGTGATTTTGTTACTCAGTAAATAAGATCTCCTCCTGTTGTTTCATTTCAAGCAACTTACAGTTCTCAGCATGTTTATAGAAAAGATATTTGAAAATCCATTTTTAGAGAAACGAAAGAAAATATATTTTAGTAAAATAACACACGACTGTGGATTTTTAAAATCTATCTTAAAGAAGAGATCCTGAAAAATGATTGAGACATACTTATCTTTATTAAATTGTAGGTTAAGAGGTTAAACGAGAGTAAAGCATTCCCATTTGTAGCATCAAATATTTAACATCATTTTCCTTTTCCTTTCAACAGTGTTCTAGAATTGATGTTATAACTGCCAATATATTCCAAGTCATGTATCAACTTGGCATCTTAGTCTTGTGAATTTTGTTTAAATTATGTGAAGAATGCAGTTTGATCCTCAGCAGACTGAATTCATACTTCTTTTGTGTTAATTTTCATCTTGATTGGTATTTCTTTTTTTAAAAGAGATTTTGCTTTTTCAAAACACAGAATCTTTTGGATTGTTCATTTATTTATAAGGAGCTTCCAGGATCATATAAAAATATTTGTAGATTTAACTATTTTAAGTAAAATGTAAAGAAATTAATGCTACATTCTCTCACTATGTATTAGGTACATGATTTTAGTTCTGAAATTGATCTAAAATGTAGAGATCTTGCTGCTGGTATGTTACAAATATTATATAGCAAAGGCATGACATAACTATGCTACATTAAATCTGTAATGTAAATCATAGTTCATCATAACTTAAACTAGATATTAAGGTTACTAAAGCCATTTTGCATAATAAGGAGAGGGTTTCATTTAAAGGTTTGGTATTATTATTCACTATATTTGAGTAAAACTTAACTATATAAAAACAATCCCCCCAAAGTACATATAAGTAGATCTCAAACCCACAAAGATGAGGCCATAATTTTACTTCCAACCTGCTTGCCTGAGGACAATTTAAAATTCCCTGAACTAGGAAACCTAATTTGCCTCATATACCTTATTTCAGCGTAACAGAACAGAGAAAGAATAAGGTTCTCTCACCACATTTAAGACTGATGTCAGCCCATACAAACTATTTGGTTCTTTTCATTATTTTCATGATACTACCTCCAATAGCTTTTATCCTTTTATAGCTAGTGTGCCACTTTCAGGCTATAAATAGCAATAAATTCCCTCAGGGCCAAGTTTTATAAGAATTATTCTACCTGGATTCTTAGAAGGCTCCATATGACTAACTTTTGATGAGCTATTTTAATTCTATCAGAGGAAATTAATATTACTGGGAAAATATATTTAAGCTATATAACTATATCTCATGGTCAGTTTACTTGGTTATTGATTCTGCTACATCCATTCCCTGTGGTTATGCTCAGGGAGAGGGGGGAGCGAGAGAGACAGAGAGACAGAGAGAGAGAGTGAGGGAGGGAGACTCCCTGAATGACTGACTGAGGGAATTCTGCTATTACACATTTCCTTGAAGTTGGATTGAAGGTCATTATTTTGAACTAATAATTGCCCTTGCTCTCTCAAACTCCATTAAGCTTAATGGTCTGATTTAATTTGCTTGGCTGGTCTTTACTCTAAAAATATCTTTTGCTCCTCCTACTTTTCCTTCTCTGATAGGAACAGACAAAGTCTGGTTTTAATCCACACTCCATAAAATTACCAAAAGGAACCAATGAACATTCTAGTAGTGAAAAAGATTTATGGTAATTTCCCCTTCCACCGCATCAAAGCCTATGATTGCTTGGCACATGCAGAGTGGGCAGACAGATTTTAATGATGTAATCACCAAAGTTTACCTCTCTGGCTAGTGTAAAAACTGGGCTGTTAGAAGTTAAATGTCCTTTCAACAGGAGATAAGTGGTAGATTTTTGAGTGCCAACTTTTTCCTTATTGAACAACTAGATGTTTACTGACATAGTCTAAACCCGTCTTTGACTCTTGCAAAGGTTCTCACAGATACTATTTTATGATATGTCTGTATAACAGTTTTCCATTAGTAAAGTTCACGTGCATGAGGAAGAGAAGCACAGGAGACAAGAACATGAACTTGATATCTGTTGTCATTATCAAAAATCTGGTTTGAGTTCTAAACCTAGAAACTCTGGCTTTTGCCAAAAATAGGAAGTAGGCATTCGATTGAATAAACCCATGTTTTGAAGAAAATGGGAAAAGGAAAATGAAAGCATCTTCCAGTTTACTTTTTATTTTTACATTAGTTTATGGATGTTTTATTTTTGTAATTTCCAGATAAGTTATAAAATTTTGTGTTGATTTTTCAAAACTCAGTATCGTTAAACATTCGCCCTCATTTCTTTTCAACACATTAACAAAAAAAAGTATGGGTTTCTTATTTTAAAGATGCAGTTATTTGCTAAAACAATCCAGATTTTTGAAAGTAATATTTCCCTAGAGAGTTGAAAATCAAGAAATTACTTGTTTTCAAAGACTTCAGTAAAGTTCATACCTGAAAGACATACAATACAATGTAAGTATTTGCCTTGGGTTTTTGTTTGTTGTCTTGCTGTATTTTGCATTCTAGACATATTCATTTCTCCTTTGTACTATAGGCAGGCATATGAATGTTTGCTAGGAGTACTAGTGGTATGCACAAGGACTCCTGTAGGTGGCGCTGCAATCCTGCGAGAATAATAACAGAGCCATCAACAGTCCTCCATTATGGTTTACCTAGACATTGATTTGGGATTCCTTCAGAAAATGGAAATGCTAATAAAAAATTAGTAACAGTGACTTGTTCAACTTCAGGAAAAAAAGAAGAAATTACGTTGAACAAACTTGGAAATAGAAGCATGTACAACACATTTTAAATATCAATACCAAAGTCTCCCCCAACCCCTACCCAATTTGTCCTTTCTAGAGCTCTTGGTAACCTCAATTTACACACATTGAAAAACAGCAGTAGAATCAAAAGAACGCACTGGCTTCCTCAACCAAATTTTCCAAAGCACAGAAAGACATTATTTGGCAGTAATATAAAAAATGAAGTCTTTCTGGCAAAACAAGTCCCCAAACAAACCTTCCAATGAAATTACCGTATTTGCAAAGTAGCAGAAACAAGTTCCCCAAAGATTTTCAATTCCTTATGTATTCAAGACTGATAGATGGGGCGCCTGAGTGGCTCAGTAGGTTAAGCATCTGCCTTCGGCTCAGGTCATGATCTCAGGGTCCCGGAATCGAGTCCCACATTGGGCTCCCTGGTCAGCAAGGAGCCAGCTACTCCCTCTGCCTGGGGATCCCCTACTTGTGCCCTCTCTTTCTCTCTCGCTGCCAAATAAATAAATAAAATCTTTAAAAAAAACGATTGATAGAATGCAACAGAAAAATAAAAAGGAATTATACGAGTTGAATAAAAGTTTTAAGTTCATGATTTGTAGGGAGAGGATGTGGAGAAAAGTACCCTTTAACTTTCTCATAGACCTGGTACCAAAGCGAATGACAACTTGGACATGCGCTTTCCAGCAGATTTTCTGAGTCTCAGAGTTACTGCCATTTGGCGCCTGTCCTCTGTGTGGTAGAGCATTTAGCAGCATCCCTGACCTCTACTCGTGAGATGCCAGTAGCACTTTTCCCACACTGTGCCCACCCCCAAATCCATGACAACTAAAAACGTCTCCAATCATTGCCGAATGTTCCTTGAATGACAAAATCAGCCCTGATTGAGTATAGTCATGTGTTTTTTTAATACACAAAAGGAAAAATAAGTTGATGAATACCCTGATTACAAGCTATTTATAAAAATAGTAGGTTAGATTTGGTTTTCTAAATAATTAATGTCTCAGAACACTTAGAGACCCTGTGCCTTTGTCATTAGAGATGTAGTAATTCATCTCTATCACCTGAATACAACCAAACGTGCAAATATTCCTGCATTGCCTCCACCCAATTTAAATGAATGATGTTTCTCTGTTTGAAACAAAGCATATTATGCTTTAAAGGCTTATCAGACAATTCAATGGTTAATGAAGTTCCCACTATACTAAAATATTACAGTTAAACATATTGTGCTCTTTTAGAAGATGACTATAAGATAGCCCTCAAATAATAATGACTATGAATTTGCTAGGGTCTCTTTCTTTTAGGCATTTTATTTAGAATAACATCAGAATCACTCACCCTCTTCTTCAGTTTGAAGATGAAGAATACTCCGATGGAATATGACAAAAATACACTATTCATGAAGTTCAGTTATTTTAAATAACTAAAAATATGACACATAAATTTACATCAGATGCCTGGGGCATCCTTTTACTAGAATGTCAGAATTGGAAGAGATCTTAGAAATAGTCTTAGGTCCTGTCACTTTAATGGTATAGAAACCGAGGTTTAGGGAGTTTCGGTTTTGTGCTCAAAATAATACAATGCGGGAAAGTGCCACGACCAGGTCTCGGGTTTCCCGAGGGCCCTTCCAGTGGCCTCGTCACTACATCATGCCAACGGTGGAAGGAAGGCACCTCAGCCCCAGCTCTACATTTAATCTATCCCTATACTTTAAATTTAATGATATAACTTCAGAGAATGCTCGCTTGCCTGTGTGTATTGTCCAAATACTGTTTAAAACATTAAGACCCTGTTTCTTAGTTCAGGACAATTAGACTTCTTTCTTAAATCAAACTGACAAATTCTTGAATATTTCTTTAATGAGATAATTATGTAAAGCTGTCCTGTTTACTTGCATGTTATAGTATTACTGAAAGTTGCATTAAATGATGTCTGATGTTAATGTTCTAAGTAAAAGATGAATTTTGTTGCATATTTGTTTCCACACTTATTATTAATAAACTGTTGCTAAATGGCAACATAAACACAGAAGGAGTGCAATCGATTACCTCAAACATGACTATGATGCCTGCCTTCGCACTTGCTTTATTTCTGTTGCTGTTCAAGTTTATCATGTATGCTCACTCAATTGCCCTAATACCTTAATTTCTTTCCTAAGTCAAAGTTTTGGAACCATTTGTTTGCCCAGCTTTGGACTCTCTTATTAAATATATATATATATATATATATATATATATATATATATATATATATATATATAATATATAAAAATATATATAATATATGTGTGTGTGTATATATATGTGTATATATATATATGCATATATATATATATATATATATGCAAATGCTAGAATCCCCTTGCAGTATTTCATTAACAAATAGGACTACCAGGTAATCCAGAATGAGTGAATTATGTTTTTTAGATGATCATCAAAACAAAAACAAATTAAAAAAATTCTTGTAGAGACACTGCAGACCTCAAAAGGTGTTCCTGAACCTCAGTCTGGGGTGAATTATTCTAATAGCAATCTCCCCACCTTTTAGAAGGAATGATACAACTAGATCTGATCATTGAAATTATCCTTTAAATCATCCACCCATTAAAACCATCCCTTTTTCACTCTATTCAAAATATTTCAACTAAAAATATTTGACTGTCTTTATATAAAGTTCATACAAACTCGACATCAAATGTTATATATTTGTGCCTAATGGGTTTAATTAGATTATAGGAAAGGGGATCATTGAAAACATGGTATATATTATTTTGAAATATAGGAAGAGATTGAAAAATATTTTTAAAAGATGCAATGACCGTATAGAATACTGTTCAATACTACTTCTAATTCTAATACCACAATTCTGCTTTCAATTGGAAAACACTTGGGTCAATCAAAATATATATATTTTTCAAATCAGAGTTAAATAACTCCTGTCCTATATATATCATGGTACTAGATGTTGTGATGCTGAGGCTGGGAAAACTTTATGATGACTGCGACTTCAGTGAGTGGGAGCTGAAAAGCTGCTATTTAACAGTGAGCGGTTTTTCAAGAAGTGGATACTTGAAGTCACCTTCTGTTAATTTGGGGGAAAATCCTAAAATGTTTCAGTAGTTGAACAAACGAGAACCAAATACCCACCAATATTCTTGAAGAAAACTGTGAAGTGATTGAAGAAGAAACCAAGCTGTTTGTAAGTGATCACACGTGGTCAGAATCAGAGCTGTGACTTTGCAGAGATTTTCTTCATTTACTAGTTTTAGTCTGGGAT
Source organism: Ursus americanus (assembly GCF_024610735.1). NCBI lineage: Eukaryota > Metazoa > Chordata > Mammalia > Carnivora > Ursidae > Ursus > Ursus americanus. The sequence continues at coordinate 29,285,682 of NC_142137.1, forward strand.
TGTTTTTTAACCCTGTGATCTCATTTTATGCTCCCAGTTCGGTGGTGACCCCATGTATCCCACTCCTAAAAGAAAGCAATTTCAGATTTACTTCTCCAGGATGGATATGACAAACAAGGCTCTGTGTCGAGTGCAATATTATAAAGATCTCACAACAGACGATAGACATCTACGTCTCTCTCTATGACACTGTCACAATGGGAAGCTGGATATAGGCTTTTTTATTATTTTCTTTTAAAGATTTTGTTTATTTATTTGAGAGAAAGAGACAGAGATACTGACAGAGATAGTGAAAGAGAGCACAAGTCAAGAGGAGAGAGAGAACCAGACTCCCCACTGAGCAGGGAGCCTGATGCAGGACTCATTCCCAGGACCCTGAGATCATGACCTGAGCCAAAGGCGCATGCTTAATCGCCTGAGCCACCCAGGTGCCCTGGGACATTGGCTTTTTTAGAAATAGAAGGGCGTAGAGACCTCTTCAAAATGAGAGCTAAGGAGCTGAACTACAACCCGTGAGCCCAGTGAAGATGACCTATATTTCTAATGAGACAGGGTCCAGAGAAGACTGGAAAACTCAACTCATCCCTTTGAATCATTGTTTCTGCATTTACTCAGTCATTTAAACTCACTGAACCTTGATTTCCATATATGTAAGGAGGGAATAGTATATTTGCCTGACAAATTTGTTGGTTAACAAACAAAATGTTAACAATATAAGAAGTGCTAGAGGACTTAAATGTATGCTGAATATAGCCATCTCATGTGTAGCACGTGTGTATGAAGCTAAATAGGAAGAATAGAGTTCTTTCTATTAATGCATTGATAGAATCATCCATCTCTCAAAAATAGAACTGTGGGTCCTTTTTACAGGTTTACCTCATCATAAGTAACTTCCCAGTCACTGACAGGACCCTTAGCCGCAATTTCCCTTCTCTACGGGCCTGGAAAGAAAAGATCCTGCTCTTGTGGCAAGACGCAGAGGAGCCCGCTCTGGCTCTGTACAGAATACACAGGCCACTCTCAGAGGCTGGCGGCACAGAGCAAGTATATGGGTAACTGGCTCTTGTCACTCTTTACTTTCGGCTGGTGCACACGGTTTTCAGCGGCTACTTCATCTGAGACCTGACAGACCATTAGTATCTGACGTTTGGTTGTCCTGGCCATGCTGATGGTGTCGGTTCATTCATGACCTTGAAACAGGAAGATAAGCTTTTTTTTTTTTTTAAGATTTTATTTATTTATTCGACAGAGATAGAGACAGCCAGCGAGAGAGGGAACACAAGCAGGGGGAGTGGGAGAGGAAGAAACAGGCTCGCAGCGGAGGAGCCTGATGTGGGGCTCGATCCCATAACGCCGGGATCACGCCCTGAGCTGAAGGCAGACGCTTAACCGCTGTGCCACCCAGGCGCCCCAGGAAGATAAGCTTTTTACCTTTCCTTTACTAATTTTGAAATAGTTGCTTATCATTGCTTTCTTCACACACAGAGAAAGAAAAGACTTCTATGAACTGTTTAATAAGAACAAATTTCCCTCCCATTTTTGACCCAATTCTCCTATAAGAGCTAACCCCATATAATGTATATAAATGTATATAACACTTACCACATACCAGTTCTAGAACCAGTTATTTCACGCGTAGTATCCTAGTTTATACATTGTAAGTCTATGAGCTAGATGCTAGTATTTTCTCATTTTGGAGATAGAAAACCTTTGTATGGAGGTAATATATGATTAGCATTTTTTTCATACATTTTATAGTCAATATTATTTTATTTGCTCTTTTACTTGATAGTATTTTTCCTTGACAGGAGTAATTTTTCTGTGTCATTTAAGTTATTTCAAAAATATGTGTTGAATGGTCCTCATAAATTCTATCAGTTAGATGTGTCATAGTTTAGTCAACAATTCCTCTGTAATTGGATTTTTTCCTGCTGAAAATTGGTTAATATAAATAAGGCTGGCAGAAATGTTTTATCAAACACAATTTGGTCCATATTTATAATTATGCCCACAGTAGATTTTCTAAAAGTGGAATTATTATTTAAAATGTGTGAACATTTTTGAGACTCTTGATTGCTTTCCAAGAAGTGTGGCACAAATCACAGTCCCTCCGACAGTGCTGGAAACTGTCTCATCAGACTATAGCAAATATGAATATTTAATCATTAAAAAAAGAACAAGAGAAAGAGAAAATATTGATAGGTACCTCAGCATTATAATAATGTTTTATTACAATTTAGTAATTGTTTTTAAATTTTAAATTCTGTCTTTCTTCTTTAAAGATATCCTTCTACTATTTTTCTACTAATGTTAAAAATTAATCCTGTATCTTGAACACGAATAAAACAATATGACAGTAACTTTTTCTTTCATATATGTGACATTTTCCAAATTTTATTTGCTTTTTAACTTTGTTAGAAGTGTTTATATTCATAATTTAATTTATTTTTAAAAGTTAAAGCATTTAAAAGTTAAAACATGAAATTATGTACTTCTTCATGCAAATATGGTTGTAAATTTTACAATCCCTCCTGGTTCACAATGCATATTTAGTGATCTCAAATTCAATAACTTATATTTGTATAAGCCTTGCATAATTTTATATTTAAAACATGATCTCTTTAGAGAAATTAATTCACAGACATAGACACACAGAGTCACACACACACAATGAGAGTGTATATTTCTAAGCTCGCAGACTTTTCTACTTAAAGATTTTTCTGCCTAAGGTTAAAAATGCCTATAAAATTGTTCATAAGGCTTGAATTGTGATAAATTATTTAACTTCTTTATAATCTTTCATTTTAAGCCAATATTATGTTTATTACTTTGTATGACAGCTAGAGGAGATAAAATGGTGAAATAAATACAAATAATAAAACTATATATACATATATACTCATATACATATTCTTATGGCATAGGTGGAAAAGACTGGAAAGAAAAAGTCTTCCAATCTGTATGTGATAAATATTTTTTGAAGAAGTCTAGATTTCACACTGTGAGACTCTTACAGCATGCAGTCAGTTGTTATTTGCTTTTAAAGAAACTATGAGCACAATATGATGGAAATCATTTGTTATTAAATCAAAGAAGAAAACAGATTTAAAGAAGGCCTGAGACTCCATCTCAATGAAAAAAGAAAAGAAAAGGAAATCATGCTTTGATAAAGCTATCAAAATTTAAATATATGTACTAGGATTCTAGATCTGTTTTAGTTTAAAGAAAGACTTTTGAGCTGGAAAAATATGACAAGATTTGAAGAGAAAAACCAAACGCTATCTGGATCTTGTCTCCCTTTTATAAAGTGTGGTTTTGTCATGTCGCGCAGGGATCTTTTATTTCAACTAATGCAGAACAGAAAATAGATTAATGCTGACATTGCTTTCCTATGTCTCTGTACTGTATTTTCCTGAAATACAAGTCACAATTTCAATAAATGCACTTGTCAGATAAGAATAAAACCATTAAATCTGTCTGAAAATTCTGAATAAAATATAAGTAGTCTGGTTGTACTCCTTTCTTACTGGAAAAAAATAAGGGAATATTAAAAATAATTAAGAGGAAATGACCAAATGACCAATAGTTTATAAAATAAAGAACAAATTTAGTCTTTAACGCCAAAAACCTTTCTTCTCCTATTCTTAACTCAAACTAATACTCCATTTAGAGAACATTTTCCTTTTCCCCATGCGTAGCTTTGATTCCATTTCTTTTCCCTGATTCAAAAGTGTTGGCTATTTAAAGCAGATGCAACTCTACGAAACTCTCCTTCCTCTACTTTCCTATTAAAGGCTATGATCCAAATTGTCTCCTTGAGTTCTCATGAAGCCATTTATATTGACATTGTTAATGCTTACCTTGAACTTGCACGCTGCTATTTGCCATACTTTTCTTGGAGCCCATGTTCTAGATAAGGTTTCTTTATAATGAGGTTCTTTTGGCAATAAAACTCCCCTGAAAATGTTATGGGGTACTTTTTCCTTATGCCTCTAAAACTAATCCAAAATTTCAGTTAAAAACTTATGGCTTTTTATAGGTCAAAGCCAAAAAAAAAAATATGCTTATGCTTTATGAATTTCAACACAAAAAAGATTATCTTAATAGAATACCTGTGACAGACATTTACTTAAAATAATTTCTAAGAGTAATCAGAAATTCAGTAGGACAACTGTATACACCTGAAGAATCAAAGTGTGCATACTGCCAACTCTATGATTTTCTGTGACAAGAAATTGGTTCTGTCAATAAACCCCTAAATTATGGTCTCTGTATGGTTATGGATTCAGAGCATGGCTGATGATGGTTGGGAGACCATATTTATAGTCTGAAGATTATTTTCCTGAGACAGATAAAGCTTTTGATTTTTGCAATATATATGCAAGAAAGAAGTACAAATTTAATTTTTAGTAAGCTTTTTCACTGATATGCACATCCCTGGATTAATTAAACTGTGTTCTAAGAAAAAAATCCATGAGTATATTCATGCTGAAGCCAATAGCTTTCGACAATGTGAGTCTTATTTTTAAATCCTTTTATAAGAAGTCAGTAATGAGACAAATTGTGGATTTGTTTTTGGTTCTTTGCAATTAGATAGATAATGATATGAGATGCTACTGTTCTGGCTGACAGATGTAACAAACACATGCCCTGTGATTATATTTGAGCAAAATGACATCTTATGAGGTTCTTTAAATGGTAGTAAAGCCAAGAGTATAACTCATCAACAATGCTATTCACCTGAAAATTTTCAATTATGCTCTATATTTCCTTCTTTATTCTCTTTGTCTTTGTCTGTCTTTATCTCAGTTTTTCTCTCTGATATCTCTTAAGCAAATTCCCTTTCCCTTTTTTCTTATTTCATTTAACAGATTGATTTAACCTTTGTTACTAAGTTTCTACTATGAACCAAGAGCTGAATCTCATGCTGGATATAGATTGATGATTGAAATAGTATTTATTCTAAAGGAACTGTTAGTTGTTAAGGGGTATCATATATTAAAAACTGTTAGTTTCTTCTGCTTCTAGACAACATGGTGAACTACCACAGTCCTCTGTATTTCTTTACAGAACCAACTATAGAACAGTTAGGGAGGTTAATGAATTCAGAATCATTGCAAAATTCTGGTGAGTCCTGTTCCACTTTATATTCTTAGGGAGTGACATCTCACTGGAGTATACAATGCAATAGGAATGATGTTCCCTGGGGGGCGCCTGGGTGGCACAGCGGTTAAGCATCTGCCTTCGGCTCAGGGCGTGATCCCTGCGTTATGGGATCGAGCCCCACATCAGGCTCCTCTGCTGTGAGCCTGCTTCTTCCTCTCCCACTCCCCCTGCTTGTGTTCCCTCTCTCGCTGGCTGTCTCTATCTCTGTCAAATAAATAAATAAAATCTTTAAAAAAAAAAAAAAAGGAATGATGTTCCCTGGAATATAAGCATCAGCCATGAGAAGCTCTATTCAACCACTAATCAAACAAACAAACAAAACTCAAAAAAATCTTTAGAGAGACCAAAGATGGTTGGATCTTGACGGAATAAGGGTAGTGGGAGATGGGGAAGGTTGCAAATTAGAGAAGGCCAGGAGCCTCAGATGAGGCACAGGTTGAGCTAGATTTCCTATTTATGTTTTTCCTCTCCCCAAGCCTTCATTTCCATGGGGCAGGAATATAGCAGCACCAGCTCCACGGCCAGCCACATAAGGTAGAGTAATGAGGAGGGGAATTGGAGTCTGTGGTGGTGGAGATCCTTTATCAATGAGTATACATAGCCTGGGGAGCACCTGAACATTCCTGCATCTTCACCTTAACTCCCCACTGCATGAGCTGATCAGAATAGAAGGTAAGGGTCTAAGGACAAAATCAATGACAGGGGCAGAGTAACTAGAAGTTTCCTAGAAGTAGATCAGTGCTGGAAGGTCTGTCAGTCTAGAATGAGATAATAGAATTTCCAATCATAAGCAAAGGGGGACTCAAGTTAGAGATCAAGTTTTTGTAACTCTTCTCCAGTAACAAATATTAGTGAAAGTAATGGACAGATCCGATAAAATACAAATTCTCAGTTACTGAGAAGCTCAAACACTATGCAATAAAAATTACTAATGGAAAAATCATTACCTAAAAAGCAGAACTAATACAAAAGAAAGAACAAATATTTCAACTGAATATTATAAATATATTCAACAGATAGGGAAAAAACATTAAAACATGAAATGAGAGAGAAATTTTAATGAAAACATGCAGGTACTTGGGAGAAAAATCCAAAATGTGGAAATTAAAAAAAAAAAAGAACAATGGATGGGTTGAGTGACAAAATATATATAATATATATAGTAGGAGAAAGAATTAGGAAGTAAAATTCATACAAGTACAGGTGTGTGCTTAATGACTCATCTACATAGTTGGAAAGAAAATCTCAGACAATGTTAAGATCTTTAATGTCAGTGATGAAGGTAGAACATGTAAGAGGGGTTGCAGGTGGGGCGAGGGACACATGTTAGTTTGACGCTGGAAGCTCCCAGGTAAAAGAGTGGTCAACAAGGCATCTTGTAAGGAATTCAAAATATAGCATGGAACGCTGAAGCAAGATCTGGGCTGAAGCTAAAGATTAGGTAGTCAACTATGCTTGACATGGGTGGTATTTCGAGCGTGAAACAGAAATGGTAAAGGAAGAAATTCAAGGGAACATTTAAGAGTTAGGCAAAAGAAAAGAAACCCATTAAAGCACACAGTATGCCTCAGTAGACTGTCTTCATAAAATTAAGTAGGTTTTCATTAGGGAAGTTGTGTATGTGTGTGTATGTGCGCATGTGCGCATGTGTGCTTGTGTGTGTGTGTGTGTTTCCTACCTTTTTTTTTAAACATCAACAGCTATTGATATTTAAATTAAAAAGTATTCCATTGAGTGATTTAGGCAAGATGTTACAGCTTATCTTCATAGATGTAATTTTAAACTTTTCTCCAAACAACTTCAGTTTGGACCTCTATTTCAGCTGGTGATGGAAACCCTAATATCACCAGTTCATAAACCCAATCATTCCCCTGAAACATTCCAAATACATTAATTCTTCCCTCTCTTCTCTATTTTCCTCCCTTCTCCCTGAAAATGGAGGAGGGAGTCATATCATAAACATATCCTAATATAAGGAGAGTGTTGTCTGCAGTGAATGTCATCCTCCATTCTCAGCAGCTCCACAGCAGTGTCCCTATCTTGCCTTGCATAGGCTTCTATTCTCACTAGCCCAGCCTTTGCTCCAGTGGACAAATTCATGCTTGCTGTGAGGTCCTTGTCCTGGCTCTCAGCCCCTACAGATTTGCCAGTCCACTCAATACTTTGGAATCGCAGGTGCTTTTCCAGCCATGAGTCTCCATGAACATACTAAGCACCTCCACCAGTGTTTTTCTTCCACCATTTCAACCTCTTGCTGCACAAAGGGCTTCTCTATGTAGCTCCCGGATCCCTCAAGATTGTATATCTCTCTACTTCTCATAGACCAAGACAATATCTCCTCACAATCCCTCCATCCTCCTCCTTCCTTCAGCAATCATACTTTTTCTCCTTTTAGGCAAGAAAATGATTGCATATTAGCATGCATCTTTCACTGATCTATGATACATTGTATATAGTCTGTATCCTGAACCTCGCAACTTTGCTCTTGAAATGCAAAGGCCAGGTTTTCATAATTCTAAGAGAAATATTTTTTTCAATAAAGCCAGCATATTGCACATCAAAAGCACATTAGCTGTCAAATTGATGTCTGCATATAGTAAGATTTACAAAATCTACTTAGTGGCCCAAAATATAGCTTTTTGTTCAAGGCCACGACACATAGAAAGGGAGAGAAGCTACCTGAATTATTAAGGAAAGGAAGGACTACTTAAAGAGCTAGAAAATAATAAGCTCTCCTCTATCACAATATTATTTTTATTGTTATTTGATACAAACTTCTATGTTAACCAAAACAGGTTATCAACTGAACAAAGAGCTCCAAAAATCTAAGACAATAAAGATTCATTTCTTGTTCACTTCCCAGGACAATGAAAGAAGATGGGGGTTGGGAAGAGTAAATGGTGGTTATACTCATTCCAGGACCTATCGTCCTTCTATCTGGTGGCCCCACTATCTTTCAAGGCCTCGGAGTCCTCAATTGGATATCTGCATCTGTCAGCAGATAAGGAAGAGAAAGTGAGTAGAAGGTCCCATGGAATATTTTACGGGTTATCCAGTGTGGTAGGCAGAATTCTAAGATGCTCTAGAGGATTCCCTGCCCTCTAGTGTCCACATCCTATGAAAGTAAAGGATTTCACTCCTATGATTAGGGTTATTATATTGCACGGTCGATTTTTGATTATCTGGGTGGCTTGGATGTAATTATGTGGCACCTGGGTCTAGAGGTCTAAGAATGATAACCAGAGACTCAAAATGAGAGCAATTCAATGCACAACAAATGTTGTGTTGTGAGTTTTGAAGAAGGAGGGAGCCATGTGACCAGTACGTGAGAGTAGTCCTCATTGGACAGCTAGTAGGAAAATGGGGATCTCAGTCTTACAGCTGCTGGGAAGAACTTTGTAGATATGTTTCCAAGGACCCTTATAATTTGTCCTCTATACATTTTCATTTTGATCTCTTGCTACAACCTCAAGAGATAATTCTTATCCAGCTTTACAGAAATTTTCGCAGTTTTCTAAGTGAGGCATGCTCTCTTATACTTTCATATGGTGTTTCCTTTACCTGTGACATCTTTACAGATCTTGTCAACCTACTTAAATAATACTTGTCATAAAGGTTGTTCAAATATTACCTTTTCTTTGGATCAGGTCAGGTGCCTTCAGAAATTTTGTAACCGTGAGCATCTGCCATGGACAGTTGCCCAATTATGTTGTTATTGCCAATTCCTGAATGTTTCCCACAGTTGCTGGGAGTTCTTTGGAGGTGGTCTCTATAACTTGTTTTAATCTTTGTGCTTCCAGAACATAGTCCAGCACTTGAAACATGGGAGACACTCAGAAAAGTGTTCTATGAATGAGCAAATGCATGAAATGCATTTGGAAAGGAAATTACTTTGAAAGGGAACAATGGGAGAGAATTCAAAAGACACAGTAAGAGAATGTTTGAGAAAAGAATTGTAGCCTACTTTATTTTTTTTTTTGTATTTATTGGTGGAATAAATGTTTCTTTCTTTATAACTCCCCAGAGAAAGTATATAATTAAAAATTCTATACTGAATAATTAAATTGCAAAATTATTATATTCCAACATAAAAAATAAATTGTAATTCATTACAGGTTAATATTTGAATTAATCTTTTGAGATTTTATGTAATTTCTATTTAGACTCGTAAATAAAGGGAGGAGTAAGAAAGACACATGAGTAACTTCTTATCATACAGTGGAACAAAATATTTTAAGCATAGTTTTAAGAATGATCATCAACATCTTTCTTTTAAAATTCCTTTAAAAAGTGAAATAAGCAATCCAGTTCTCCAAGAGGGGCCTTTTCTCTCTTATACATTTAATTACATCCAAGAAGATTTGGTAAATTATTGTTAGATCCAGTTGAATTTTTTAAATGGCCTTTTGCAGAAAGACATCAGAGTAAGGTTGTATTTCAATTCTGGGAATTGATACACTGAACGCAGCTTACAACAATACAGTTTTATCTGAAGTTCAAATTTCTACCTAACTCAACCCTCTGTAACAGTCCCCAAAACAAACGAGAGGGAAAAAAATTATCGACACTTGAAAGAGGTGTTGCAAGTTTGAGGCAGTAATGCTTTGCACTTGAATCAATTTGTCTATAAGCTATATGTCAAATGGCCTAAGAGTCATCATGTAGCTAATTAGAAAAAGACAGGCTGAGACTATCTGTGCACATGCACATATGTGTTTGTGCAGCATTGCCTCACTTTTGCTTGAATAATCCATAAAGTTGCACTTTTCATTTTAGTGAGTTCTTTAATCATGCATCCTGTCTGTTGTTAAAATTTAGCTTTTCCCCTTTTCTTTCCTTTTCCTCTGTATTTAGAATTTGAGCTGCATAGAAGTGAAATTTGGTTCAAGGATTAACCAATTAAATATTCATATGCTCCGTTTGAACTGATTCAACATATTGGAATTGGGAGAGGCTTGAGAAGCGCTTGGTGGCTTTCATTATTGTTTTAGACCTTTTGATTTTATAAGCTCTGGATTTTTATCCTAACTTTAAATATAAAGAGCAACTTAGTCTCATGATCTGCCATGTGAAATGCCACATGTGTTTTCCTTCCCTGTGCTTCATTTTCTTGCATTCCTAGTGTATGATGAATCCTGTTCTCAGTTTACAGGTATGTGGACTATTTCGGGTCATGTCCAAGCATTTAACATTCTAGAAGAGGCAGCAGTGTCTTAAAGGGCCTCTTCATCATCAGAAAATCTCTGAGATTTCAGAGCCACACAAAAATGAAAGTTATTCTCAAAGTAAATTATTTCATATTGTACTTCTCATTTATTTAAAGTTGACAGTCAGCTCTAAAAACATGATTTGTTGACTTTGTACTTTCCTTGAATTTAGAAAAATATGCTCTACGGCCTCTCAGCCAAATGAACATGTTTAAGTAATATCTATATTATATATGTGAATGCACATAAGCAAGGTTCTAATATTCATTAAAAGTAGTATTTCTGTTAAGCTATTCCCATATTATATAACTTTAAAAAATTATTAGTGACAAATTTTTCTTCATTATGTACTGAATTTTTCCAACTGTGTAGTTTTTTTTTTTCTTCTTTCTAATCATGCCAAGAACTGCAATATTTTTGGTGCATATTTTATATAAAGTTCCTCTACTTACATATTCCATCTGTGTAATTTGGCACTTGGCTGGAGAAGTGTGTTAAGGGAGTAGGAGATCAATAATTCTATGATCTTCATGAAGTTTGCTGGTAAGCTAATGGATCTTAAAAATATTACCATTAGTCTTGCATAACCTCCAAGCAGAAAAAGAATGTCAACATTGAAGGAAAGAGAGATTTACTTTAAGGAAGTAAACATGCTTCAAAGTTACCAAGTTTTTCATGTTAAAGGTTGGGCAGTTGGTAAACTATTACATATCTCTGGTAACATTATTAAATAAACTTATGAGACAATGTATATTAAATGAACACCTCTGCCCTCGGCATTGACCAAAATACTATAGAGTTCACACATAGCCAACAGTCTCTGCCCACAGTGAAGTTCAAATTCATTTGGTGAGGCAACAACATATATACACATGGAAACATCATTACATATAGCAGAGATACCCAAGGGTATTATTTGATACCCAAAGGTAAAAGTATGATACATTACTTGTCACAGAAAAATTACTTGTGCAAGAAATGGAATGATAGATGCAAAATTGCAATTTGCAAAGTGCAAATAAAGTGCAATAAAAAGATATTTTCATCATCACCACAGGCACACATTGTTATGAAATGACAATAAATTTAGATTTTCAAATAGCTCTGCCTAAGAAATGCATGTCTACTTTGATGCTGTCATACGATATTTTAACATGAAAGTGAGAAGCATATACCTTGGTTGTAATTTACCAAGCATCACTGTTTCTCAGTTTCTTCATCTTTTAAAAGATATAATAATACTTATATCACTGAATTGTTTTCAGAAATAATTGGGTGATAATATATTGGAAATTTCTAGTAAAATGCCTGGGAATGGCTACCACTCAGTAAATGAATACTTTTATTATTAATTTGTGTATAATTTTGAAAATGAAATAGTTATACATGTGCCCAGATTAATGCAAAATTAAGAGTGATTAATACTAACTAAATCCACATTCATGTGTATATGTGCCCATACGTGGGTCTATATAAATATGTATATGCACTTATACATAGAGATGTGCTTATTTACTTATTCTCTTCCTTCAATATTAATGCTGTTAGCCTGCATTAAACTAGTTACTTCTATTCAGACTCATATACAAAAATTTCTTTTTGATGGACAAGTTCTGTACCTTGTCTTAATTTTAGTATGATTTCTTACCTTGTGATTTAAACAAAAAGAAGGGGGAAATTTGTTTTTGTAATAATTTAGAGATATAAAGGTGGGCAACTTACGTATAGTCTAAATAAATGCACTAAATATGATCATTTAATGCATATAATGATGTTGTAACTCAAAATATTTGACTTAGTCAAATACTACAGATACTTAAGGACCATTCAAAGCGTGTAGACTGTATCCCTAGTGTCAGGAACAATTATCAGCATGCTAAATGGGTGGTAAAAGCAATGTTGCCTACAGTGATAACAGGTGCTGGCTTATTCTTTAAGAATGATGAAGCAGTGCCAACATTCTTCTATCAGTCCCTTTAGTAAAAACATTTTCATAACTGTGGACGCAAAATGATACCAATCAGTCCTTTCCAATTGTTAATACGCCCTTTAAGTAAACAAACTTAAAACGGCATGCAGTTTTTTTCTGAAAGCATTTCTTGAAATAGAATTATCAGTGAATGACCATCCTCCCTCCCTATCTTCCTTCCTTCCTTTTTCAAATGCCTACATAATGCTTATTGTGTACCAACTGTTTTGCAAGGATAAACTTACATAATCTTAAACATAAGCCTACAACATAGGTAATATTATCCTTATTTGAGAGACTGCATCGTCTTTATTTTTTGTCTTAATTATTTTGGGTAAAACATAGTAACCAAATTTTTAAAGGAAATATAAATTGCTTATGATTCAGAGAAGCTCTTTGATTCTATACAGACAAATGTAATCTACAAAAAAAGGTTCCTTCATAATATTCCTGTACTTTCTCTTTTTTTGCCTTAAAATAATAGACTTATTTACAAAACAACTACTTTCCTTCCTCCTTTCCTTCTTCTCTCCTTCCCTTTATTTCTCTCTCTCTTTCTCTCTTGCTTTGCTACTTTTTGTTTTAGAAAGTTAGTTTTTAAAATTAAAGTTAATGTAATATAAGGTACAACCAGACAGAATTGTAATTTTGACTTCTGAGTACATGACCTATGGTATATCCATTAAAAAATATTTGTACCCATGAATACTAGGTTTATATAATTTTTGAATAATGCAGAGCAACTTTATAGCCTTCATAAAATCTATTTTGAGAAAGGGATAATATGTATCTAGTTAATACAAAATATTTATGCAATTACTTTTCTTTAGGGTGGATTCCATTCCTTTGCTATAGAAATCTTTTAATGCAGATTTTGTTTCTAAAATTAGTATGTATTACTTTTGTTATAAAAATTATAACAGTTTGAGTATTACATATTAAAATAATTTTAAATGTTTTATAATTATATCACATAATGTTCATGATGAAAATTGAACTTAAAATAAAAAGACAGGTTAAAAATTGAATCTATACTCTAATTAACAGTGTGCAAATAAAAGAAAGGAAAAAAAATTATGTACTTGTTTTGTCAATTCTTTCCCCAAAATACCAAAAATCCGTTTCCAGGTTTCTCCATATTCATTGCCATGCCTTTATCAAAGCTCCCATCTTTGCTTCCCTAGATAATCATGATATTCTCCTGACCAATATCTCTGGGATTTCCTTGTCTCAATTTACTACAAAATGATCTTAGAAAAATACGTATCTTATCACTCTCTTAATTTTTTTTTAGAGAGAGAAAGAGAGAGTGGGGGAGGGGAGGGGCATAGGGAGAAGAGAGAGAGAATCTTACGCAGAACACGGAGCCCCACTTGGGATTTGATCTTACAACCATGAGATCATAACCTGAGCTGAAATCAAGAGGCAGATGCTTAACCAACTGAGCCATCCAGGCGCCCCTTGTATCATCCTCTTAATTAAATCCTTAAAAGTTCAAATTTGTAGCATAGAAAAATCTATCATTCAATTTCTGCCTACTTTTCTAATAATCTTCCCCTTTCTCCCTATGTAACAATCACACTGGGCATTGTTTTATTTTCCCATTTCAGAGCTGGGGAGAATAATGCTTTCTTTCTCAAATATTCTTAACCCTACAAAATAAAATTAGATTTCACATTATAACCAATTTATACTCATACACATATTTCACTGAGGCAAATTTTTTGAACAAATAACACATCCCTTCTAACTATGATATGCTGTAATATTTTCTATCCTTTTTCTCTATTGTATTTACCAAAAAAAAAAATTCTGGGCAATTGATTCATTAAATTAATTTAATGACCATTTAATGGATCAGCACCCATAGTTTAAAAAATGCTCACACAGCAGTTAAGGCTTCATGTTTTAAAGTTGACAAAAATGGATTCATATCTTGAGTTGACTATTGGCTGACTGGGTAAACTTTGGTACATTACTTTATCTCCAAATCTCAGTTTCTTCATCTAAAAAAAAAAAGGATTTCAATAGAATTTTCTTTATGTTCTTGATATAAAGACTAAAGGACATAATAAATGTAAAATACTTAGAAAAATTCCTGTGATATAAAAATGATTGTTATTTCTGTGGTTTTCATAATATATTTTTTTGTTGTACGTAACAAATTTTTTCATTAGAATGCTCTTTTCCAATAACCCACACCCATATTTTATGACTAATTCTCTCTCATTCTTTGAGCCTTACATCTGGGATGTTTTCTTTGACCTATAAGCTCCAGGGTCCCAACTCAGTTGCCTTCAGGAACCAAGTTGGTAGTTTAAATGTGTGAAGCCATTCCATGTGATAACAATGGAGTAGTCACAGCTGGGACAAAATAGGGACATAGGCCAATACCTACACACACACACACACACACACACACACACACACACAACTATGCTAATTTGAAGTCCTTGCCTAACGTTAGATTCCCTTTCTCTAGCCTCACATAACAGCCTATAATTCACTTTTTATAGTACTCATTAATACTGCAAACATGTGTCTACCATCTGTCTCCCCCCTACTTGATAGACTCTAAACTCCATGTAAGTGGAGCTATGACTGATTTATTTACTTTGGTATGCTTTGCCCTAGGCACGTGCATATGGCACTCATGAATGGAATACAAAATAATATGGGTAATATTAGTGCTGTAGCATAAACCTAAGTTGGTCTTACTGGAGAGGTTCAATAGACCTCATCTCTTACGAAAGACTGCCTGGCAACAAATTCCCTAAACTGGCAAAGAAGAGGTTCAAAGACAACGGGCTAAGGTGCAACGAAGGGTAAACTTTAGAGTTTAAAACAGATAGTGTTGATGACTACCATGGTCACCGGTATCACCACCAACACTATTACCTTCTGGATTTATACTTAATCTTGAAAGAAGACTCTAAAATCCTAGTCATTTTGCTAAAATCTCTGAGAGATTGAAAATGCAGGTCAGCACTAGTGAATTCAGCCAAGCCGGTGCCAGAAACTGAGAGCAATAGGGGGTGGCATTGTCAGCTGTACCTGGTACAATGATGCTTCAGTTATTGCCAGCCTCAGAACAGACTTAATGGGAATAACGTCAAGGTGCGGAGGGAGTAGGGTGTCTCCAAAGCAGCATGACAGCATAGATCAGAGCAGGAACCACGGAGTCTACAAGATCGCCCGGTTACCTAAGTTCTGAGTTTGGGAATATTTGTGAGATCTTCTGAATGGTTCCAAAGATAAGTTGGGAAGGCTTCAGAAATTGAAATTGAGCTAAAATTTTAGGAAATGCAGATGCAGGCACAGCAGAATAAATACAGCTTGGAGACACACTGAGATCTGAGTTTTATCTCAGGCTAGAGAAACATACACATGATAGTAACAGTTAGTTAAAATTATAAGTAATTCCTTTTCATCTTTTCAGAAAGTTTTGTTGTGTGGGTTAACATTTCCAAAATGGAAAACTGTTTTTAAAAGAAAGTAACAATATTAGTCAAAATTATAATAATTCCTGTATGTTCACAAATTTGATGCTATATGTGGAACTTATTTATATATAATTGGAATTTGTATATACACAAAATATAAATTATATATATGACTTATGGATATGTATAATTTATGTTATATATTTTACAAATCTATTAGAGTTCAAGATATATAACTAGCCAAAGAGTTGTTAAAATTACTTCATAAAAGAGGAACTTGAAACTTGTGATTTGCCCACATTTCCCCATAAAATAGGAATCAGGTGAGGATTAGAATCATCAGTTCATATAAAAGTATTACACAGCCCTGGAGGATTGGATCTTTCAAATTAGGTAAAAAAAGAAAATAAAATTCTCAACATAGGGAGAGGATAGTATGGTTGTTTTGTTTTCGTTTTTTTTTTTTTTTTCCTGAGATAATGAAAGTCTGAAACTAATTGTTAAGCTGGTTGGGGGCAGAAAGGGAATGCTAGAAAAATAGCAGCTAAAATAACAGGGTATACAGTAACCTTTACTTCCCCTCTCCCAAGTAAGTGATGCAAGTGTGTTTTATAATTATGTTGATTTTTACTTTCTGTATAATTCTTACTTAGTAACAAGCACACACTATCAGCACCATTTTATGTCGCCCGGTTAGAAAAGAAAAATGCATATGTAACCTAGAAACCTTAGGGAGATGAAGGAGATAATGTCCATAGAAGCATCAGCCTAGCTTAGCAAATGTTCTCCCAGTTAAAACAGAATTGACGTGTTTATTTACCTCAGTGAAGTTAAGCCATAAATCCAGTTATAGCAATTCTGTGAAATGTTAAAACTACGTCTAGTTTTGTAAGAGAGTGCATTAGCGAATCCCCCTGCCTCCATTCTTACTAAGGAAGTCTTGCGTGTGCTCCCACAGGGGCCAACAGAAGAACCTCATCACAACAGAGAAAAAATGCTTGGGCTTTAAATTCAGTATCAAAAATTTGTTCTGGCCCTAAGACTGAAAAACTGTTAGTGTTGAATAAATGTATTGACAAATGTGAAAATAGAATCCGAAAATGGTTATGCTTCTCTTTTCTCTGTGTGTGTTTACGTGTATATACAGTTATCTACAATAGTTATCTATTGTATCAACTCTCCGAGGAAATGTAAAACAAATGATACATCAATAAAGCTGGTTAAAATAATTTCACTCCGGAATATGCAGTAGTTATAATTTCTGTGGGTGGATGTGATGTGTTTCCCAAAGAATAGCCTCCAAACCCCTGAAGCCAACTGTTGGAAAAATCACTGTCATGCTCCTTTAGATATCAACCATTAGTCCCTGCTCATGTGTTATTTTGCTATCCCTTTGGGGTATGCAGTGCAGTAATGCTGAGTATACTCATTGATTCTAGCTCTTTAAATCCTGTTTGTTGCAAACTCATCACACTTCTGGCTGACTCTGAAAAATGGCAGCTATGCTCAGGGTTGGTGGTGGGAGGGAAGTGTACGTAAGCACTTCTTAACGGCAAAGAATGTGTTAAATCATGCTCGAGTGTGACACAAAATCTGTGTGTTATTGGAGTATTAACAAGAAAAAAGTAGCAAACAAATAAGCTACTATAAACTACAGAGGGATAATTCAATTTTTTTTGCTTGCAAATACAATCAATAAGAGAAGAGATTTGGAGTACGTGGTATGCTTTCCACCTGCATGTGTTAGTAATAAAAAATGCTGTATCATGTGCAATAGAGAAACTGAACATAAAGGTTCAAGTATCACATCTCTTAAAGTGCGTGCCCCAAAATATAAATATAAATGAGTGCTGCACAAGAGAATATATACTTTTTAATACCGTAGTGCTTGGCAGCCATTTGAAAAATTAAGAATTGCTTTGACATAGTAAATGTAATTTAATATCATATTAATTGTGTTAGGTCTTTAAAAATCAACAGCATTGTGTGGCTTGTACACATATATTTGATCAATTCTATTCAGTAGGTTTTATTATTCTTCTTTTGAGATGAGAAGATTAATTAATAGAGAGGTTTAAAGACTTGCCTACGATTGCATAGCCAGCAGCAGAAGAGAAAACAAGGCTTGGAGCTGAGAGCTTCTCATTCAAGAGCATGGCCCTGTAGTTAATCTCCGGTCTTTGGGGCCAAAGGACAGAGGGGCTCAGTTTTTAGGACCTTTAGGCCATAAGGATTCTTTGAATCCATCTTATCTCAAATGGTTGACTTACCCAATTCCAGTATTTTCATTGCCCTGTGGTTGTCTGTACATGATATCAAACACGGTTGTTGAGACAAGACTGACATTTTGGAACAGCAGAGTACAATAAAATATGTGAATTTTTTTAAATTAAAATAATCTTTTAAAATTCTTCATTTCATATATTTGACTACCTGGAGACTTGAGGTAAATCTTTTTCCTTTTTTTGTGAGATTCATGAATAGGTGATTGCTCAGTCCTTCAAAGCACACACCTATGAGCATCTTTTCCACAGAGAAGTGGAGCAGGCCCTTCCTTCTTTAAAACTACTGATAGGGCTACTTCCCGGGAATGTTTGCATTTCTTCCTAGACAAAGAAGATTTGCACCATCCAGCCTACCATATTCTCCATTTGTCCTATAGGTAAAGATTTTTGGAAGGCAGGTATATTTCTAAGGTCCCTGTTGCTTCAGTTTGGAGGTATAAAATGCTGGAACCATTTCTTGATGCATCCCCAAATCTTCCCTAGGAATTATGGCTATGCTGAGCTACTTAGAAAGTGGTCTTTAATTTCCAAACCCCAAAGAATTTAGGAGCTTTCACTCTCTCTTCTTCAATATTTATTAAAAATTTCCTCTATTTACATATATTTGTAGGCTTTTGAAATTCTGGAACCATAATATCTCTCTCTTCTTTGCTCTTCCTCATTCAAAAATGTTAATCTTTTGAGTTCTGGCTCCAATATCTATCTTTTCTTGAAAAAAATAACCAGCTTGAAGCAATTTCCCTATTTCCCGGGTACCAATGTATTACAAAAGTTTTAAAAAAAAACTAAATAAATAAACATATTTTTGTACTTTCCATTGTCACCTATATATTAATTTTTTTCTCACATATTTTGACTTTTCTTGATTTTTAGGGAATCTAGCCATCTAAAATCTTCCATGGGAAGAGGCAGATATCAGATACAAGTGAATGTAAATAAATGAACTCTAAACAATTGAAGTTCCGAATCTTAGTGTGAAGAAATATGAGCAATACCAAGGGTATTGTTACAAAAGCAAATTCCAATTCCTGGCCCCAGAAAGTTTGATGCAGTAGGCCTGAGTTGGGCCCAAGAATTGCTTTTGGAATCATGTATCCCTGGCTATCAATTGTCAATGAAATGCTGACCTGGAAGAAAATGTTTATGCCTCCCTTCTTTGTATATTCATAGGAAGGGAATTCCACAGCTATGTTGTCCTACGAGAATGTCATGAAGGTCCATGATGGTGTGCACAGCTACAATCCACGAGAACTTAAATTCTGGGATCTGGTCATTGAGAAGATGTAACTATTGGTGGCATTGTGGCCTGCAGAGCTGGAGGTAGGCTCAGCTAAAGCTGCTGCTCACTGCCTGGCCCATGTGGTCTGGTCTCCCAGCAGCCTGGTCAGAGACTCTGTGCAGATGACAGCTTCCTTGGCCAAGACATTATGGAGCCCTATCTCATCATCATGGCTGCCACCCAGAAGAAGGTGACATATATCTGTCTTGATACCCCTACTCACCATAACCCACTTGGCCCAATCCCCCAATAAGCCATACAACTTTGAGAGGGGAAAAAAAAAAAAAAAAAACAAAACAAAACCTCAAAGGATAAAATTAAAAAATGCCTGGGCCCTCTTGCCTCTGGGCTACTCCCTGCCCTGGCCACCGGAAAGTCAGAAGCCAGAATATCAAGTTGTGAATCTGAACATGCTGAATGAATGAGAAATTGATGAGAAGAAAGAAGGTGGAAATGCAAGCTGAAAACAGCATTAAGAGGGAGGGAGATGGTGGAGAATATGTCATGTGAAAACTGGGTGTCTACCATAGCACTAGTGTAAAGCACATTTTGGCCAGGTTTAGTAAGCTTCAGGCAGGTTCGGAATTCAGCTGAAACAAGGGGGACAAAAGGAAGCCAAGGAGTATCTGAATGCTAAGAAATAGCCTACAGATTAAAAATTAACTATGAACAATTCATGTTTTAGAATAATCTATGTGATTTAATATGAGATGTTAATGGCATAAAACAATTAACGAAGTGATTTACTGAAGTGATTTTCAGACTTATATTCTATTTTCATGGATTCCTATTTCAATTACTTTTATTTAAAGAAAGTAAAACAACAACAAGCAGTAATTGATATCAAGTATAAATTACCTCCAATATATTTGAATTTCACAATCTTGTCTTTGTAGTAACAGCAATTCTGACTCAATAAACATTTCTGTGTGCACCATTGCATTAAATGCATTCAGTTTTACCCAAAGTTTAAAATATATACATAAATAGTTTTATAATGAGCTATCGAAATGACTTAATTAGAAAATGTACTCATTTGTAATCAGACTTGTAAATATTCACTGCTGCCTTTTTAAGTGTACATATATAGGTAAACACATAAAGAAATGTTAGGTGGAATTGCAAAGTCTAATTGCTTTTATATTTAGATGCATTACAAATCTCATATATTATGGTCTTGCACAATAGTTAAAATCAAATATATGGAGCATTATGATCCAAGTCTTGCCTGTCTCCAAAGTGCTCTTCTGTTTATTGCTAACTTTAACAATGCTGGCCAGCCTTCTGTCCTTTCCTAGAGGATGTATGCCCTGTCTCCCTTGGCACAACGTGCTTTCTGTTCTTCTGGAAGGAGTGTTCCCCTGCTCTTCTTGTGGCTTGTCATTTCCCTGATGATCCTTTCTAAAGTAGGTACCGCTAGTTATTCCTTTGACAGCAACCTTTTTATTTCCTTCTTGGCCCTTGTTGGAAGCTGTACTGATTTCGGTTATTTGCTTAACTATATATTGTCTGTTTTCCTAATTAGAAGGTAAGTTCTTTAAGCAGAATCATCTGGTATGTCTTGTTCCCTGTGGATTTAATTCAGGACTGTTCAGCAATTTTTTTTTAGGTTAATGAATGAAAGAGCACACTTATTTCACAACAATTGCTTTCTCTTATTTTGTATTCTTGGAATCATCTGTACAAATTTCCCAAACCCTTTAAGTTCTAAGCTTGAATCACATACAGACTCATAAGACTATGAAGAGTCACCTTAGTTCTGTTCTTCCTGGAGCCCTTATCTGCATTTCCTGTGTAATGTTTTTATATTTATTAATAAACATTTTAAAACCATCAAAAATATTGTTGATCATATCTATACTTATGATTAATAAGATTGTATTACCCTCGCTGTTTTAAAAAACTGTGGAACTCTATAGGCTACATCAGAAAACTAAAAAGTATATCATAACTACATCTCTGCTATTTGCAACTATAACAAATACCTACATATAGGCATAAGAAAAGATTTTAGAAAGAATTGTGCAAAATGTTGAAAGTGTTTACCCAAGGGTGATGGGGTAATAGGCAATTTTAATTTTCTTTAATTTTTCAATATTTCTAATTTCTATAAAATATGCACACACTGTTTTTTTTACATTAAAAAAGCAAATATCCAGAAAGCCATTGAACAATTGGAAAATAAATTGCTTTTAATTGCAAGATAAAGCTGCAGAGAGTAGTGATTAATTTCTTTCATAACTACTTATTTAGAGTTGTATATGTTCCTATTGCAGGATGTGTCAGGTTTTCAAAAAGAAATGAAATCTAATTCCTACTTTTAACTATATAAGTCGTGTTTACAATGAAATGTAATTAAAAATGGAATGCTATAAATTATTATGAAGAATATGAGATGCAGAGATGGGAAAGTTATTTCCTGGGGGGAGATTTGAGAGTATTTCATGGGAACGATCATCAAGACCCATCAGCATGTTGAATGCGAGAGGAAGGCTGTCCAGATCAAGAGACCAACATCCAGAAAGGGGACTAGGCAGTCAGACATGAAACTGTTTTGGGAAAGAGAAGTAGGCAGATTTGTGTGAAATAGGAGTTATTTTTCAAAAGTGTTCAATAAATGAAAAACATGGAAAGATCCATGGGCCCTACTTATGGAGTCACTGGAAGAGTCACCAAAGGAGTAAACCTGGGGTCACTGAAGAATTTTTATATGATACGAGATGACCAGTTTGAGAGGGCATGACGTGAGTTGAGGAGGTAATACATGCACTTTTTAAAAAGCTGGGTTTGAGTATCTTTGTATCTCATTTGAGACATGTGCATTAAACTGTGAAAGAGATGAGTATGAAGAAAAGAGATTTGGGCTGCACATAAAATGTGTGAGTTATCTTCACAGAGCTAGAACAAACAATCCTAAAATTTGTATGGAACTACAAAAGCCCTTGAGTAGACAAAGTAATCTTGAAAAAGAAAAAAACAAAACTGAGGGTACCATAATTCCAGACTTCAAATTATATTACAAAGTAGTCATAAGTAAAACAGTATGGTACTGGCATAAAAATAGACACATAGATCAATGAGACAGAATAGAAAACCCAGAAATAAACCCACAATTTTATGGTCAATTAATTTTCCACAAAGGAAGAATGAGTATAAAATGGTAAAAAGACAGTCTCTTCAACAAATGGTGTTGGGAAAACTGAACAGCTACATGCCAAAGAATGAAACTGGACCACTTTATTTCACCACATGCAAAAATAAACCCAAAATAGATTAATACCTAAATGTGAGATGTCAAACCATAAACATTCTTGAAGAGAACACAGACAGCAATTTCTCTGACATCAGCTGTAACAACATTTTTCTATATATGGCTCCTGAGGCAAGGCAGATAAAGCAAAAATAAACTTTTGGGACTGCATCAAAATAAAAAGCTTCTGCACAGCGAAGCAAACAATCAACAAAACTAAAGAAAGGAAGAAGATATTTGCAAATGATATATCCAATAAAGGGTTAGTATCCAAAATATATATAAAGAACTTACAAATCTCAACATCCAAAATGCAAATAATCCAATTAAAAAATGGCAGAAGACATGAATAGACTTTTCTCCAAAGAAGACATACAGCGGCCAATAGATACATGAAAAGATCACTTATCACCGGGGAAATGCAGATCAAAACTACAATGAAATATCAACTCACACTTGTCAGAATGGCTAAAATCAAAAACACAAGAAACAACAGATGTTGGTGAGGATATGGAGAAAAAGTAACCCTTTTGCACTGTTGGTGGGAATGCAAACTGATGCAGCCACTGTGGAAAACAGTATGGTGGCTCCTCAAAAAAAAAAAAAATAAAAATAGAACTACCTTATGTCCAGGAATCACACTACTGGGTATTGGCCCCCCCCAAAATATAAAAACACTAATTCAAAAGGATACATGAATCTCTATGTTTATTGCAGCATTATTTACAATAGCCAAACTATGGAAGCAACCCAAGTGTCCATCGATAGAGCAATGGCTAAAGAAGATGTGATATTATACATATACATTATACATATGATCTTATATGCATCATACATATTATACATATACATATGATTTTATACATATATATGTATATAATGGAATATTATTCAGCCATTAAAAGAATGAAATCTTGCAGGAATCTTATTCAGCCAAATCTTGCCATTTGTAATGACCTGGATGAAGCTAGGAGTATAATGCTAAGTGTAATAAGTCAGTCAGAGAAAGACAAATACTATATGACCTCACTCATGTGGAATCTAAGAAACAAAATAAGTGAGCAAAGAAAAGAAAAAGAGAGAGAGAGAGAGAGACAAACCAAGAAATAGACTCTTAACTATAGGGAACAAACTGATGGTTACCAGAGGGAAGGTGGGTGGGGGGGATGTGTGAAACAGGTGATGGGGATTAAAGCATACACTTACCATGATGAAAAAATAAAATAAAATAATAAAAGAGAACTTAGAAAAAAATCAAGAGTGGCTGAAAATTTAGGTACTAGTTCATTGCAATTCCATTTTTGTATTGGAACACAAGAACACTCTATGTTTAATATATTTTTAAATAATTTTTATCCTTTGATACAATTTTTTTCCTTTGATACTTTTTTTTTAGGCAAGAGTACAAACACATTAGACTAGTGCACTGCAACTAGGTTTCATCTAATTACATTTTTAACTCATGAGAACTATTGTATTTATGTCAAAATTTCACTGTTATTTGTAAATTTTTATTTTCTTTTCCCTTACTTTTCTAGATGCCAAGAATTATTCTGTAAAACCTAGACAAAATATTTTAAATATTTTCCCCTGTCAAGACATCTGAAATACTGAATATTTCAAGGCATTTCTTTTTTAAGAATCATTTTATAAGATGTGAGAAGTTCAACTGTGTATGGAGCCCTTTATGGACACAGGCATTCGTGTGTGTGTGTGCGTATCACATTTGCTAACCATAACTGAAATACTATCGGAGGGCTTACATATCGCTCTCCCGTCAATATGTTTTGCATATGCCATTTAATACTTGTAGATAGTAGGCATTTAGAAAAAGCTGTGACATGTGTACGTTAGAGGAAAATTTCTAGAAGACAAACTATAAATCATAGTTTTCTTTCTCTGACAGGTTTTTAAAAGATGTTTCATTTATTTATTTTGAGAGAGAGAGAGAGCATGAGTAGGGAGGGGGCGCAGAGGGAGAGGGTCTCAAGCCTACTCCCTGCTGAGCACAGAGCCCAACTCAGGGCTTGATCTCATGACCAAAACCTGAGATCATCACTTGAGCTGAAATCAAGAGTTGGTCTCTTAACCAACTGAGTCACCCAGGAGACCCTTTCTGATAAGTTTATAATAATCTTGAGTGAAAATGAGAAGTTGGAAAGGGGAAAGTTTTGATTCTTAACAGAGTATGTGCCATATATTGACATTTCTTTTTTTCAATGAATATTACCAATTTATAATAGCTTGAGAAAGTAGAAGATGAAGTATAGCCATTATATACAAAACTTAAACCTAAAATAAGAAGAAAAAAAATGTGTGCTATCTTTGTAATGGTGGTGATTGAAATCACTGAAATAGGTGAGATTTTCTGGAGAGTCAATTTAGAGTAAGGACTGTGGCCTCAGTAGCCTGTGTACTTTAATAGCCAAATAGGGAAAATGGAGAAAAGGGAGCCAGTCAGGAGGCTCCTATGAAAGTTAGGGCAAGTGCCAATGACGGTCAGATGTGGCATCATGACAGAAGAAATGGGAGGGAACAGAAAAATATTAGGGATATCTATTGCTGTTTTATCTTTGTTGTGACACCAAATATGATTAGCTAGTACAAGCAGCATTATTTTATATAGGCCAGAGATGTCTAAGCCTGGGCACACATCAGAAGCACTGACAGCTGCCTAATAATTTAATATACATGATATACATAAACTGAGTAAGTGAATAAATTTGGGCCTAACATACATCTTAAATCATCATTACCAATACCCTCTTCATTTATTTTAACTTACGGCATTAGAGAACAAAAAAAATTTACATTATGCTTACCAGAATCCAGCGTGCATTATGGTCCATAATTAATGCATTTTGTGTGATTTTAACATTCAAAAAGATAGAATGATATTTTAATGCATCAGTAGTTAGAGAGATTAAAGATGTATCAGATTCATACAATTCAAGGTTCTTAATGTCACTTATTTGGCACTCTCCTTTCCTGTGCTGGCCAAGTGACTTGTTGTTAGTGGTTGTGAAAAGAGTTATAATATACCCATGATGTCATAGTCAATTAAATATTGAATCAAATTTAACTCATTTTATATTTCCCTGGTTTTACACCTAGACTTGGTGTATAAAATGCAAAAGCATAATGCCTCCTTGTCTTTCTAAATAAAGGTACTAGCAACAAATGAACTCGTTTTTTTTTCTTCTTCTTTTCACCACTCCAAGTCATTGAGTTTCCCTTTCACTCCTTCCCACTGAATTTAAAAATTAATGTTTACTTAAAGGAGGAAAAAAGTAACCACCTTCCCCCACACTACCGCAAAAAAAAAAAAAGTCCCCAGAGCCCAAATGTTCAAATGTTCATGATTATTCTTTCAAATTAAATCAGGAAAAAAATGTTTCTTTGAAATAAATTAGGAAGACTGTGCCAATAGCTAATAAAAATTCATCAAGTTCAACATCTGCGCATGTTTCCATAAGCATAATCATTCTTAAAATAAATCAGTGCAGAGAAACTGTCAGATGGCTAACTCTAAAATCAGAAATATTAAATTGTAATTTAATTGTATTTAATTGTAGTATTAAATATTAAAATTTTTACAACATAAATACACTTTGATATGTAATTAGTAATGGCTAGAATCATTGCTCCATATTTGCTGCCAGTATCCAATTACATTTTCCCCCTTCCACACTCACTAATTTTCAATTATACTATTACGTTCTTATGACATGATTATTATTACAATTTTATTCTGCTCCCAAAGAGTATATGTTATATGTTTTAATATCATGGAATTGTTATCAAATTTTTAGGAGAGGAGCTTTAAAATTGGCAAGGAGATCCTCAAAGAGAAGAATTTTAAAGTCAAGGCACCTCTTCCATCATATCTTATCTTCCTCACACATATCCTGTTTCTCTTTCCATATCAGCTCACTCTGTGTGGGTTTAATTTTGAAGAATCCCAAAACTTTGGAATCTGAAGGAACTTCAGAGAGTATTGAAGTCAAGCCCTTTAGCCTATTCATGTATAATTCTCTTCTGCAAAATTGCTGCAAATAGTAACTAAGTTGGGATTTGACTGCATCTTATAATAGTATATTTTATTGCTTGGCAATTCTGAATTGTCAAGAAGTGGTTTCTCATAAGCAGACAGATATCTTCTCCTGTATCTTCCCATCACTGGTTTTAATTATACCCTCCAGAGTCACGTGAAAGAAGATAAAATATATCTGATTTAACCAATTTTGACCTACTTTACCCAATTCGAACAGCACACACACACACAAAAAAACTATAAAGATTGGTGTTTCTTAGGCTTATCTATGATTTACCAGCTGTTTTGTATGGCTGGAAACTTTTGAAGTAGTTATTATAATTCCTCATATTTTCACACATAATAAAAATTCATGCTCTGAGTGTATGAACTCATGTCAGAAGTTTTAGTATAGAAGTATAGAAGTATGTGTAGAATTTTGTCATTAATATTTTGTGTTTTTGCAAAGTGATGCTATGAAATCAATGGTTTTTGTGAGAAAACAGAGGGACATTATTTGTAGGGCAAAGAGCTCCATTTGGAAGATTAGGGGTCGCAGCCAGGTTGGAGTAAACTTTCTAGGTGCTGTGGTTTCTTCAGTGAGAAAGAAAACTGGTCTTAGAACCAGATGGTTGATATCAAAACTAGACTAGCCTGCCACCATTTTGCTAGACAAACTTTAGCAAGTTGAACTCCTTGCACTGCATCTATATTCATACATTCCATGTAAAACTATAGTGGAAACTATAAAGAAGGTGACTTGGTCATCACAGTATAGCCCTATGGCACATGGGCTGTGCAATGTAGTGATTAAAAGTGGTCTTGGAACCAAAGTTGGGTTCCAATTGTAGCTTTTCATTGAGTACTCATAGTCAAGTTATTTGACTTCTCAGAGTTTTGGTTTCCTCATTGTAAAATAGGAAACATGGGCTTCATAATTGGTTTTCAAATTTTTATGAAAAATTTTAAATATACATAAAATTTGATAGTATAATGAATTTATATATGCTTATCACCTGAATTCACACTTGCTATCCTGTTTTCATTTATCATTGTTATCTTCATGAGGACTAAATAAGATAAAATGCATGTAGTGCTTAGCATAGCTCCTGGTACAGTGTACATACACAATCATGTTATTATATGCAGTTTCCCTTTAGAGTTACTCACCCATAAAATAGGGATACAATGACCTAACAGGAGTATTCTTTGAAAGATCAAATTCTGAAAAGTAAAGTAATAGTTCTTTTTAATCTGAGAAGTGAAATAAAGTTATAAAGGAAATTTATATGGTCAAAGTAGATCACTATTACTTGCTGAAAAAGAGAAGCAAGGATTATTATACCTAGATGCCTACAAAAACAGGGGGGATGCTCTATCACTAATGCACAAAGGGGGAAAAAAAGAAACATAACATAGAAACCTTAGAAGTCCCCAAAGACAAATTACCCACAGCGTATTGCTGAGTAGGGTTGGCCGTAAGAGACAGAACTTGCTAAGTGTCCCGGCTACCAGGCCAGGTAAACGCTATTAGGACACACTGGGCAATACATGTAGGACACAAGGTTTGACTTTGACTTTCCTGCCACTTTCCCTTTACTCTCTCTACTACCTGGAGAAGGTTAGCCAGTTGGAGGTTGTTGTGTAGTTGCCTTTCATATTTCCCCCTACTCAAGTTCTGTGTAGCATGTTACACTGCTGACTTTATCTATCATCTATCTATCTATCTATCTATCTATCTATCTATCTATCTATCATCTATCATCAACTACTTACCAAAATTAATTGTGAATTGTATATCAGATATTAGGAGATTTCTTAATCAGTTACATTTATAAATGAGGAAATTATATACGTTGCTTAAGTCTCTACAATGGTGGGCTCGGAATTTGAGTTTAGGGCTATCAGATTTCAAACCAAATGTATCGATACACTATGTTTCCATTTTTTTCATCTTTGCCAATGAACATTTCAATCAATTCAAATAACATATCTTCCAAAATGTTTTCTTTGATCATTCCAATTGGAAAGTCTTTCTCCATTTTGGCTATAAATTATAGCCCTAAATTTTTCATTATCGCTATATATGCAGGTTCGTATAGCCAGCTGGCTGGGCTAGGAATTCCTCATGATCAGAAACCAGGCCTTATTCAGTTCTGTATTCCCCACTCCACAAGTCTAAGGTATACCAGATGCTTAATAAGTACACATGCAGTGAATCCAAGGTAGCACTTCAATTAGCATTTCCTTGGGAAGCTTTTCTTATTTGAAATAAGTGGGATAAGACACAAACTTATCTTCCTCAGGCAGAATTTTACAGATTTTTAAAAAATTAATCTTTGTTTGTCATCTAATTTTTTTTTCTTCTCTAGTTAGCTACTGATGGTTCAAGCAAAAAATATGGTTAAGAAACTTTAATATTAAAGTAAGAGCTAAAGATTCAGTATCAATATTTTATTTTTTAAAATAACTTACGACAAACTATTTTGACAAGCATGGTCATAATATATTCACATGGCCATTGTAGTGGTAAATTAGCCATATTTCTATCCAACGCTAAAGAAATCATCATATAGAAGGCAAATTATATTTGTTTTTAAAATATATATACAAAATTAAGGCGTAATTTTGTAAAGGCGGACTGGGAGGTTTCATTCTATGCATTTAGCATTTTAATCCAGAAATTTATTTCAGTGTTAAGGGTAGAACTTTTAAATATAAAAACTTTCCAAATAAAAATGTAATAAATACATACCCTCCACTCAACTTGTGGACACTGCCGTTCTCAGTCCATTTCAGATAAAGTTTGTATATATTTATCTAAACTCTAGATTCCATGGGTGATAAATCTTACTTCTGAAAATGGTTTAAGTTATGTCCAACTTTTTAAATGAAAGGATAAAATACTGTAAAATCAAGTTTTTATACTTTGTTCCAGCTTCGTTATGATTCCCCTTCCACAAATTTTTAATAGCATGAGAAATCTGCCCTGCTTCGTAAAAATTAAAAGTAACTTCTATTTTTTTAAAAAATATATATATAATAAAGCTAATGATGTGACAGAGGAAACAGTAGTTGATTGCATCTTAATAGAAACATGCCCTTTAGTTATCATTTTAAACATGGCATTTGCACATTTAAATGAAACAGCTCTGCAGAAAATATGTGAATCTGGTTAAACTGAAAAAGATGATGACATAGTAGGAATGTATTAGCCTAAGTGTTATTTATTTCCACATGTGACAATTATGACCTCGGCACATCTACTTGCTGCTCACAAAGACCCATCCAAGATCATTAGAACAAGTGGTAGAACCAGACAGGAGAATGAAACATGTGTCATTAATCAGGCACTAATGGGAAGGGTGCTTGATAGGGAAGGAAGAAGAAATGAAATTGAATCACCACTCTCCAAAATGCCCCCGTTGAAAAAGAAACCAGTAGGCGATGAAAGTAATGGTTGGGGGGTGGTAGTGGTGGTGGTAGAGGAGGTGGTGGGAGGGCACTGTGTGGCTGCGGGGGGCGTTGAGGAAGGTGGGTAGAGAATGGGGAAGGAAGGTAGAAAGAAAGAGATGATGCAAATGAGTCTAGAAAAAGGGGTTTCCAATGAAGAGGAGATTATGGTGGGAGGGAAATTATGCGAGAAAAGGGAGTTATTAGGAAAAAGGAAGTTATGGAGATCTTTATGGAGGAGATAGTAGTAGATCTAGGAGATATTAAAAACTATAAAAATTAGGTAACAATGCTTATTTCTTAATAGATACATTATGCATAGTATTCTAAATAACATATTTGAATATCATCTTTGAAGTAAAAACCATGTTAAACGCTTTGATTATATCATTCTTGAACTGGTTAATATGTAAGAACACTGATTTATACTACCATTTGATCTCTTAGAAGTGATTTTTCCCTTATAATCTGTGTGCCCTGAAACACATTGTGTCTTTTAAATAACAAAAAGTGAACACAAATGATTTTTAAAGGTAAATATTTCCCCTTTCTGTTTACCCCCTTCCCTTCATTCTGGGAAACAAACTGAGGGCTTCAGAGGGGAGGGGTTGGAGGATTGGGATAGGCCAGTGATGGGTATTAAGGAGGGCGCGCGTTGCATGGAGCACTGGATGTTATTCGCAAACAATGAATCATGGGACATTACATCAAAAACTAAGGATGTACTGTATGGTGACTAACATAACATACTAAAAAATTTTTTAAAAAGTAGAAAAAATAAAGGTAAATATTTTTTACCATTGGAAAATGGCAAGTATTTAGATTTTTTAGTCCAGATTTTGTGTTTGTGAGACGTAGTATATACTATATAAGTGAATGAATAAATTAATATTTTTACTTTTATTGGGCAAGTTTTATGAATCTAATGACCAATTAATAATTATAATACATAATCCCAAAATATAAAGTATAACTATTTTTATATCCTGATTATTGTCTCAAAATATCAATTCTATAATTAACTCTTTTAAGTGACCCTTAAGAATATTGGATATTCGTGTGTTTTATCCTGATGCTGAATGGGACAGAAGAATCTTGGTCTTGTTGTCTTCTTAGGTTGGGTTTCTCAGATTCATCAAATAAAATACCAGACTAAAGTTAATTTGGAATTTCAGATAAACTATTTTTTAAAATATAAGTGTATTCCAAATATTTCACAGGACATACTTATACTAAAAAATAATTTGTTTTTTATCTAAAATTCAAATTTAACTTGATGCCCTGTATTTTATCAGGAAATATTATTTTAAACAAGTCATATAATCTGCATTTCATAGGACCCTGTCCATAGGAGTAGTGTAAGATTTTCTGTACATTGGTCAGAGGCCCACTTCTTTTTTTTCCTATGAACATGTACAAAAAAAGAAGAGGAAGAAGAAGAAGAAGAAGAAGAAGAAGAAGAAGAAGAAGAAGAAGAAGAAGAAGAAGAAGAAGAAGAAGAAGAAGTAGTGATAAGGGGCACTTACTTAGGAATTTCTACTCAAAAAAAGAGCTGGCATTCAGGTGCCCTCTGGCTCACGGTTTGACCTTGAATATTCCAAGATATCCTCTTACAACATATACTATGAGTTTAGAAACCTCAATTCTACCCATCTTGCTATTTCTTATGTAAACAGAAGGGGGAATGAACCATGAGAGACTGTGGACTCTGGGAAACAAACTGAGGGCTTCAGAGGGGAGGGGGGTGGGGGAATGGGATAGGCCGGTGATGGGTATTAAGGAGGGCACATATTGCATGGTGCGCTGGGTGTTATATGCAAATAATGAATCATGGAAGATTGCACCAAAAACTGGGGATGTACTGTATGGTGACTAATATAACAAAAGTTATAAAAACAGAAACAAAAACAAAAAACACCTCAATTCTGTTTGGAAGATGGACACTTAAATATACATTACTTTAAGTCAGTGTTGGGGTATTTTAATTAATAATAGATGGCAGTTATTATTATCTATAAAACTAAGTACTTAAAATACATTAGTTAATTTAAGCCTTATAACAATCCTATGTGTTAAGTACTATATTTTACTACTAATTTGTAGGCAAGAAAATATAGAAACAGAGGAATTGAGTAGCTCATCAATGGTCACACAGCTAATGAGAGGCCGAGCCGGAATTTGAACTCAGACTGTCTGATTTAATTTTTTTCTCTTGACAACTATTCTATTCCACTTCAGAGCCCATAGACATTTCATGAGATATGTCTACAAAAAATAAGCCTGAAAGCCACAGGTGGCTTTTACATTTCACAATAAATTATAGGAATTTTCTTAAAAGGCCAGAGAAAGGGGAAGAAACAATGTAACCATCAGCTAGGTCAACAGACTACTGAAGTTCAATATTTCCCTTGTTCTCCTTCACCCTCCATGTTCCCTGACCTGTGAAAGCAAGTTAGGAACTACAAAGATCACAAAAGGACCTCTACCTCTTCTCATGCTGTGGATTTGAAATAAGGCCTCTGAAACTTTGGTTAAAAGCAGTAAGTGCTACATAAGGTCATCTTACTTGAACTGACATTCACTGGTTGATACAGGAGTCAGCACACGGCTTGTCTCCTTTCAGTTCCTTTCAGACCTAGACCATGACTTCCTGTCCCTGGCAGTGGCCGGCTCAGTCAGCTCCTGGGGGAGTGCCATTTCGCAGGCAGTTTCACTGTCAAACCAAATTATAGATCCACCAGAGGAAATGACAAAATACCCCTTCTCTGCACAGGAGATACCGGGAAGTGTACAAATAGCTTCATGTTGCTAGGCTACTTTATGAAAAATCCAACTATTTCTCTTGGTGGACCTTGGTCAAAGGTAACATGGACTAATAAAAGCAAAATCTTTGTTTAAGAAAAGAATACAGGTTATCAGGTAAACTGTTTTAAGTTTGTGATTCAGCCCTTTCTTGGTTAGAGTTGGAATGAACTGTTGGACAGTGAATTGCAAAGCAGAACGGGCAGACCTGTCTACTTGGTAGCATCCAGAACAAGAATTAGGCTTTCCTATTTGCATTAAAATAATGATTGAAAGAAATTTAAACCTTGTGTTAAAAATTTTTGCTAAAATATGACTTTATTTTAGTATGCTCTAGTAGTAGCTAGATTTACATACCTAGTAGGTTTCATAGTTTATAAATCTCAAGTTACAGGATTAAAGTGATGAGTCTCTTTCAATTCCTTTTCATAAAAAAGCAACTTATTTCTACAGTATACCCTATAATTATGCCTGCCTACTATTGTTGCTGAGTATACAGAATGATTATTTATAATACAAAAGTGAGAGAACGATTATAGAGATTATCATAGAACATTTTCATTCAGTATTTCCCACAGGTTCATGAAGAATACAGAAGGAAAGGAAAAGCATGAGGAATAGTTGAGAATGACATCTTGATTAACTTTCACAGAAACCTTCTTTTAAGAAGAAGGAAGTGTTGTATCCTTAGAAGGCTTTAGAGA
Organism: Ursus americanus; assembly: GCF_024610735.1. Classification (NCBI taxonomy): domain Eukaryota; kingdom Metazoa; phylum Chordata; class Mammalia; order Carnivora; family Ursidae; genus Ursus; species Ursus americanus. Next base: position 29,319,273 of record NC_142137.1, read on the forward strand.
AATAGTTTCTGCTTTACTCAGATAACACTGTCTGATATGGTTATTCAGGACATGTAGCAACAACCATTTATAAATAGAATTCTACTTTAAGAATCATGATATCCAAATACTCAGTGGCTTAAAATGGAACCTAAAAATTATAACTAACTTAAACAGGTAGCTTTGAATAATGTATTTATTTGTTTGTGTACCTTGTATATATCAGGCACTGCCCTAGATGCTATATATATACACCAGATCTAATCTTCAAAACAGCTTTTCCAGATTATCTCCATTTTACATGTGGGAAAACTTAGGCTCATTGAGTTGAGAACTTGTTCAAGGCCACTTGATGCAAGTGGCATAAATGGAATTTAAAACTCAGACCTGTCTCATTTCAAGCACCTTCTAGAACTGATCATTGTTATAAAAATATGAGTTGAGCATACAATTTAAAAATTTTTAATTTACTTTCAGGGAAGTTGGGAAAAGTACGGTTTGCAAATAGCCTTTCCCAAACTCAATGATACATTTTAAAAACTCCCAAAAACCTTTGAGGAAAATATTATCATTATTGAGACTAGGGAAGAGTGTAGCCTCAGACAACAAACTTGAAAGATAGTCCTCCAGATCTGATGCTATTTGGATAAACTGAAACAAGACCCTGAGAGTTAATGCATAATATTTTTCCTTGAAGGGGTAATTAAAAGAAAAAAGCCTAAGAGTTTCCATTAATGTAGCTTAATGTGAATGTCAGAGGATGGGTACAACATCAGGAAACCGGAAAGCGCTCCATTTAGAGCTCTTTCATTACTGCTTGTCAGTACTCCAAAACTGGAACCAGAGAGCTGGATGGAAAGCTATTTGAACTTGGCTCTCTTGTAGGGACCCGGTTTATTTCCACTGTTGAAGGAAGTTCCTGACCTGGAAAAGTTAAGCATGGGTACCTGAGAAAAGAAAAAGAAAGAGAGGAAGAGGGGAAAGGGGAGGATGGAAAGAAGTAAGGGAAGGAGGAGGAAGGAGACAAAAGATTGACAAATAAGTTTTTGCAACTGATTTTATTGCCTGACTTTTCTTCAGAGTAATTGGTTTACTCTAGACAAAGAATGATGCCTGAGGGACACCCTCACAACTGAATAAGGACATATTCCATCTTCAGCAAAACTAAACCTTGAAAAAGAGTGTGAAACAAATACAGTCAGAAACCATGCCGGGATTAACTTCCTAAATGGCAAATACTCAGAAGCTTGGCATTTTCTCTTCCCTCCTCAGGTAGTTGAATGGCTAAATAGATAATATTGATATCAAGTCTTCACACTCAAGTTTTAAAGACAGAAATAAAATATTGCCCATGTTTGTGGAAGGAGCTAATTCAAGCAGAATGTGTCCACCATATTTTGGTGGTACAAAAGGGATTAACATCCAAATTCAGCAGCAAACATTAAGAAAATGTAGCATAAGAAAACTACTGACCAGAATATTTCGGAAGAATATTTTCCCAGGAAAATAGAGGAAAATCTTACTTTGCCTTCTCAAGAAAATTACATACATGTATTTATATATGCATTTATGCATATACATATATATAGTTACATGTGAAGAAAGAGAGAGTGAGAGGGAGAAAACATATAGTTTAAAAAAGAAGGATAAAAAACAGCCCCAGGCTTTTTGTTACTGATGGAAAAACAAAGCTACAGAGGTTTGTTTACTGCAGGGTAATCTTGTCTAATGACAATTTGTCATTTCCTTTTGTTGTTGTTGTTAAGATTTTATTTTTAAATAATCGCTATTTGGGGCTCGAACTCACAACCAAAAGATCAAGAGTCACATACTCTACTGACTGAGCTGGCCATGTGCCCCCCTACAGCTAGTCATTTCTTGAGCAAGTGATATGTGACCGGGATTTTTATATTATCTAAATAAAAGTAAGGAAATACCTAATGACCTTGAGAATTAATGTGGTTAAAGGGATAAAGAAGAGATAAAGGTTAAAAAAAAATCATGGGCAGCACTATTTCCAAAGGGGACCCGGAGAAAGGCAGAGGAAGGAGTAAGAAGAACACGGACACTAGAAGGCTGCCCTGCTCATACAGCTGCTTTTACGAACAGCTGGGATACGATACCTGTAAAGATCTGGTCATGTCTGCATAATCCCTAATGGAACAAGTAGGAATTTTCAAGCTGCAAATTCAGATGTGCAAAAATATATCTTCCCTCCCTTTTTTCTGTAATTTAGTTGAATCTTTACTTTGAGCTATTATTATATTTGACACAGAAAATCTTTTCAACTCTAGGTAGACTTACTCACCCTAGAGTATAATCAGTCATTTCAGGCTTAAGTTCACTCAATTTCAGATTTCCCTTTCCCTGCGTCTTATTCCCTTTCCCTGATGTTCTAGGCTCCTACTTACCATGGACCAGGGCAGATACTGGCTTTACCATGGCCACCTTCTATCACAGTAGCATCTGCTGAGTTGTAACTACTCAGCTGTAACTTATTCTAACCAGCCCTTGGGTGTGGTCTTCAACCAAACTTCTGCTTGTGTTCCCATGGGTGTGGGGTGGGCAACTTCATCTTGCCCAGCTGGCTATGAAGCCCCTCCACATTTGCTTTCTCATGGCACTCCAGGGTCATGGAGAGTTGGTGGGGCTTCTTTGGGTCCTTCCTGCCCAAGACATTCCATGACCATCTCTTCTCTCTAACCCTACCATGTAGTAGACACTTTCTTGAGAATGTTATTTCCCAAATGCTGTTGGGAAGAGAACATAGTTTCTATTTTCTATTTTCAGAACCACTAACATTTATCTAGAGTTGTTTTCGTTGCCCCTCCCTTCAAACTCACGTCAGGGACAGGAGAGATTATAGGATCTCTTTCTCAGAAATATACCCAAATTTGAATCCTCCTCCAGTTGGCACCAATGTCCTGTATTTGTCAGAGCTGGCCATGCCAGAGCCAATATATGTCAAATGTCTCAATTGTATAGTTTGGTTTTCATGGAGAAAAGGCTATAAGATTAAAAAAGGGAAAAGGTATAACTTGGAACAAAAACCACATTAGTATGTCCTACAGCTTTAACTGTGTCTTTTTCTCAGCTCAGTGTCTTTTCTGCAGTGTTCTTGAGATGGATTCTGTAGACCTCTCTGTATTCCTTTCTTTTTTCTTTTCTTCTTTCTGTGTCTCTGTCTCTCTTTTCCCTTTTTTTCTCTTCTTTCAGGAAGAGAATTACTTGCAGTTTGAATTGTACATTGTAACATTCCCAGTATGTGGAAGATATTATCTCTATACAACTTCTACTTTTCATGATGAAACATCTCTGCTAGAGTTTTCTTATGTGTTTTATGTTTTCAGTGGTAAGCTGTTGTATGGCAAATGAATGATATCTTGATTGATCACTTGTTTGGTTGGTTGATTGATTGATTGATTCATTCATTCATTTATCCATCCACTCATTCAAGAAGTGTTTATTAAATGCTGGGCACTATGATTGACACTAAGGATTTGGTGGGAACGTGATAGGATCACTGGCCTCTGTGCTTGTGGCCTTTATTGGTAGTAGGGTGGAGGCGGAGGGAATGAGATAGACATGAAATAAAATAATTACATAATTAATTTTATGTATCATCATAGTGAGTTCTATGAAATAATAAAACAGGGTACTCTCAGGGCCTATGTCAGAAGAATTTCTTTTAACTTATATCTGAAGGGTACACTTTGTTACATGTGCATCTCAAAAATTTAAGAGTAACTTTTAAAAAGACTGGAAACTGAACGTGTAACATCTAAATCTGGAAAGCAAAGATAAATTTTTATTAAAAATAGAAGATGGAAAAGAGAAAAGCAAAACAGGAGTGGGAAGCTAATGAAGAGATTTAAGTGGATTAGTGACAATCCCATTTGCATTTTTCAAAGATCAATCAGATTTCAATGTGGAGCACAGGCGGTAGGTGTGCAAAAATGTACATTGGGAGGCTTCTGAGATGAGAACAGTTGTGTACTGCGCTGATATCTGAGGAGACAAAGATAAACAGCAGTAGTGAGACAGAGTTGATAGAGCAGCATGGGGAGGGTGAGGAAGAGGGAGGTGTCAAGGCTGACTACCAAGAATTGTCTTGCAGGAAGACTTCCACAAACCTATGCTACTTCAGAGAGCAAACTAGGAGATGAATAAAATTGCACAGCACCTTCCACCCCATATCTATATTGTACAGCTGCTATCAGCATAGTTCCATTTAAAACACTAAGATACATGTGATACATACTGTGTCCACTGTAAAGCAAACAAAGCACTTCAAATTTTTTTTCATCATTCAAATAATGTCATGATACTGTCCTTAACATAAAATGTAACTTGAAACTGTAACTGAGTTGGTTCAACTGTTTCCTGGAGAGGGGCCTGGCACAATGTTTGAATTCTCTAGCAGAAAGATACCTTCTAGAATGCCAAGTTGGAGTTGATTGCCAAGGCTCTGCTGTATGCTTTGATGAACATAAACCACCACTTCTCACCAGTGAAAACTCAGATCATGGCGCTGAAAATATCTTTTGTCACAAAATGCCAAGTGGCCCAGCAGCATCAGTTACTGCCTATTCATGAACCAGTTTATCACAGAATAGAACAACGTACATATTGACGAAGACATCTTTGCCGTAATTATGCCGTATTTCATAATTACGAAGAGTCATGATGTTCTTCAACTCTTTCTATCTGATGCTTTACAAGTTGTGTGAATGATATGCTTTTTTATAACCTTAATTTTATGTTCTAATTATAGTTCATACTCTTAATTATACAGTCATTTACATGGAATTTTGGCTAGATGTTTATAGCCACATGATAGCTGCCAATCTTGAAGAATCCACGACTGCTGTAAATTCTGAGATGATGTTGCCTTCTCAGGGAGACCTTCCCCATCTAACCTTTTTAAACTTGCAGCCTTTTGTTTGATGCTCTGCTTTTTCTTATTTTTCACGTCACTTATCACTTTCTAATATACCATACACATTGTTTATCATATTTATTGTGAGTTGTCTATTTCCCTCCACTAAGGTGAGAACAGAGATCTTATTTTTGTTCACTAACATATTCCAAGTATCGGGCACCTAGCTGGTGCTTATTAGTATCTGTTAAATTAGCAAAACTGATGGTGGATATCCTCCCAGATAAAGTTGCAGGATTTATTGTGGAGTACAATTACATCATTCCCTCTATGAAAAATACTTTTCACTTATGAAATTTTTTTCAACGCTTTAGTTTTATTATTGAGGCTGAAACTGTGTCTTTCAGTTCCAATTTTCTCTTATAGTCACCCAACGCCTAATCATAGCAAAGTAATAGCCATGATCTGCATACAGTATTCCCCCTACTGAGCAAGGCTTTTGTGTTATTCAGCTATGGCTGAATAATAAGGCATAGCAAGTTGCCTTGAAAGCCAGTGCAGTGGCTTGAAGCAACACGCATATTAGTTTTCGCCTCATGCATTGTGTAGAACAGCTCTGTTTCAGGCAAGGCCTGGCTTGGATCTGCTGGTCTTGGTTCCAGGCTGTAGGTTGGCATTAGATCGGTTCCATGTGTTTCTTCATTCTCCTTGGATCAGCAGCTATCTACAGTATGTTCTTTTCTGGTAGATAGGTGAATACAAGTGGCCACATTTAAGGATTCTGCATGCATCATGACCACTAACTTCCTCTGGCTAAGGAAATACACATGATTAATCCCAGTATCAGTATGGTACAGAAATATGCTCCATCCAAAGGGAGTGATGTAGAACAGTGAATATTTTCCGATTAACACTCCTATTTGTCACACTCTCTCTTGCTCAACTATCCATCAAAACCAATCACAAATGTTTACCTTCCCCAATTCAGTAGGTAGTTAGATTTTCCTATTTCTGTGATCTAGGTGTACTCCACTTGTACCTATGTCATTATAATGTTTACATGTCTAATTTCCTTACTAGAGTTTGTGCTTCCAGAGAGCAGAGACAATCTATGAAGATTTCTCTTCCCAATATCTATCATAGATCTTCACAAATTATAAGTTTAATTGATATTATTTTCATATAAGTGGAGAGGATTACCCCATTTATTTTATTTTATTTTTTTAAGATTTTATTTATTTATTTGACAGAGAGAGAGACAGCCAGCGAGAGAGGGAACACAGGCAGGGGGAGTGGGAGAGGAAGAAGTAGGCTCCCATTGGAGGAGCCTGACGTGGGGCTCGATCCCAGGACTCTGGGATCACGCCCTGAGTCAAAGGCAGACGCTTAATGACTGAGCCACCCAGGCACCCCAGGATTACCCCATATAAAAAAAAATCTATTTAGACACCATCAATATCAGTTTTCTGTCCACCTGGGATGGGTTCCTATGTTCGTACCATTCTTTTTGCACTACATGCAGCATATGTAGGAAGTATTCCTATGTAAAACTGACAAGAGGCAGGTGAGCTGAAATTAAATTTCATTATGAAAACATCATATCACTAAGGTGCTCAATATAATTCCCTAAGGGCTTTTCTACAGGAAGTGATGAAAATATTCTTGGCCAAGGATTTATATTGAATATTTAGGACACTGACAGGAATTCTTAACAGTTAAGAGGATAGAATATTCTTAGTTTGCTCTCAAACTTTTACAAAAACCTCATTTTTTTCAATGACACATATAATGTTAATTGACAAATGTGTGCGGTTGTTCTAGATGATTATTACTCCACCCATCCATCTTCTCATCCGTCCATCCATCTCTTTATTCATATGATTTTACTTTTCTCAACCAATTAAGCCTTGTCCTATTTAACTTCACTCATGATCCAGTTTAGAATTCATGATTTATCATTTCAATTATACCCTTCCCAATATACTAAAATGCTACTTTCCTTGGCCTTTATGTTGCATTCACTTGAATGGAGACAGAATAAACTTAAGTACTCATTTCCATTCTACTTCCTTGAGCCACTAAATATCACTTCATTGAACGAAAAGAGTCAACTCCCATCGCACCTATCTCCAAAGCTAATACACTATTGACTTTCAAGATTTATATGTTCAATATCCATTAGTTTTAAAACTATGGCTGCTAAGTCAGTTTTATATATGGGTAAGTCATTTGACTTTGGGATTATAAGCTATCGCATCAGCAATATGTCAATTAACCTTATCAATTAAATACTTAAAAATTATAAAATGAATACTAATTGATAGGATTTATGTGTAGTTTCTTCTGGGTCATCAGATTTGCTAATTATTATGATAAAATTTAAGCTTTCTTCCCTCCATGGAAACCAGACATGTAAATAGGAGTTATCAGATTACAAAATGATAAATAAGAAATGAGTCACTTTTTGATGCAAAGGATGCCAAAGGAAATTTATAATACAGGAATTATAAATGTAAATGTCTTCAGAGCCAGGAGGAAGTCATGTAGGCAAGGTGTAAGCAAACAAACAAACAAGTAATGGTAGAAACTGGGAATAACTAAAGTGTTCCCACCTCACCTAAAGCTATTCCAGTTCAACAGATTATATCAGCCAAATAAAGCAGCCTAGAATGCCCATTGTGAGGCTCCTCATCCAGAGATTTGGACTCTGAAGTAAGGGAGACCTAAACAATAGAAAATCTCTTGGAAGAGTGTGCAAACATATGGTATGTGGTATGAAGCAAGTCCTCTCACACCAGGGTATACCTTTAGATTTCCCACATTGGAGATTCATTTGCTTAAGGCTTTATGTCTTACACAAATATAAATAATACTGAAGGACAAAATTAGTCATGATTCCCTGCATTGTAGGAGATCCAATTAAAATTCCCATAAAAAAATAAGAAGGAATTTTTGTTTTTGTTTTTGTTTTACAGACTCTTTAGGAATTCACGGAACAAAAAAGAAAAAGAAGAGAAAAAGACTTACAAGCAGCCTCAGAGACTGGAATTGGGGATTCAGTGCTATCAGGAGATTTTCTCTTTTGTTCTCCACCCACTCCCCTGTTTTCTCTCTATGCATTTATCTCTCATTTTATTTGAATGTTGTCACATGCTCTTATGCAGACTGGTCTTCCCAACATCTAGTAACCTCAGCCAGCAACACTCATGAAAGAGAGTGATTTGTTTTATTTTATTCATATATTAATCCCAGAGAAGTAATATCATTTACTTGATTTGAGTCACATATACTGTCCATGGGCCAATAACTATTATCTAGATTATGGTTTATCGTGATTGACAAAGATGATTAGGCATAGATCTTATGTTCAATCCACTGACCCAAGGACAGGGTTCATAACAAGAGGAAGAGAGAGAGCATAAATAGCAGGAGATCCAGACCATATATTAGTTAAATCTGTTGATGCTGAAGTCAGATTTCTTATACTGGAATTACAAGGCTACATGTATTAGATTTTGTGATCTTGGGCAACTTCCTTAAACTTCCTAAAGCTCAGTTTCCCCTTCTTTGAAATGTTCATAACCTTTAAAATCTGTATGTCCTTACTGTAAAATGGTAATATCAGGATTCTTGGCACTTAGCACAACATAGGCACTCAATAAACATTGGATAAATAATTGAATAAATGCATGCATAAACAAAGAGTACTTAAATCATAAGATCATTTTAGAGATTGTGTTTAGCACAGAGCTAGGCATGTGTCAGACCCTTGATAAACAGTATTCATAAGGCTATAATGCTTTGATAAGTGAGAAGAGAAGGAAAGGAAATCTCACTAGATGGCCAGGGTAAAAGAAATAGAATGCCAAGCCTTGATGGTCAAAGGATAGGCTTTTTGATATTATTCCTTCAAAGTTAAATACAATGGCCATGGCACTTTATCTTCGTTCATCTATATTTTTAATCAGCTGCATAATTAGACTATAACCCATACATTCAAAGACTTAGAAAATTACAAAATGAAAAAAAAAATTGTATTTGTTCTTAGCCTCATATTGCCATCCAAGCTTTAAGTCCCATATGTTAGCTGTGTTGGTGTCATTGAAACACAGTGATGAAAGTTAAAAAATATTCAGAGGAACTGCTGGATATTCCCAAACATCTGGCTATTTGTCATCATGGAGGCAAAACATCCACATATTCTCATCAAAAGCTTTGAGATTAAGCAGCAATCTTTAATGAATATCTAAAAGGAATTTTCGTTTTAATTTCTCTCTAGTGATCATATGGTTTCAGTTTAGTAGAATCCAAAAAGTTTGTTTTGCTATTGGATATGAAGATATCATGTGTTGTGAATATACAACCATAAAGACTTCCATAAAGTTGGAATTAATTTATGTTGCTCTATCCAAGTGCCTCTGCGGTGAAGAGTGTACATTTCGAGATGGCACCCATGGGGGAACAGTGAGCCTACCAATTGGCAAAAACAAAGATTGCTACTGTGGTAGGAGCTCTATAAATACCAAGTTTTAATACCTGACTTAATATTAGTTGAGAGAAATATATTATCCTAAGAAACCATATAAAGATGAATGAGTTCATAAATGCAACAGTTTTGCTGGCCTTGGACATTCCTCCTTGTGATAAAACTAAACGTTAAATTTTCCTAAGATTTTAGTTTATGGTTCCCATTTAACAATAAAGTTCTTAAAAATACATTTTTGTAAGAACCTGCCCACTTCAGCATGGATATATAATTAAATTTTGAATAAATACATTTGATTGTTGGATCCACATGAAAAATAATTTTTGCCACTCCTGGTGTTGCTTGCTTTCAGATCCATTCCCTGCCTTCCTCTGCTAAGCTCCATGTCACAGAACGCTGCAAACTGTGCCTCCCAGCCTCCTGATTCTGCTCGCTTTTCTTGTGTTTGCCCAACAGAAGTTACTGGTGGGAGATTGGCAGGTGGCAGAAAAGGAGAGGCTAGGGTGTCCCTTCCCTTACCTTCCTGTCTCAGGCACATTTCCCAAAGCTATATTTTCTCTGTGACTCCAGCTACTATTAGGGGAAAAAAAAAAAGTTTATCACTATTCCAACTTCTTTTGGGTAATTCCAGCTCCTGGACTTCAGTAAAATCTCTTTTATTTCTTCTAGCCTATAGGAGTGAGGGTTTCTTGTTACTGCTAATCTCTGTGTTGCCTCACCAAACTGACTTATTAGTTCTTCTGTCATCAGTTTGCTACATTAAATTCTCTCCGTTTTAAATGGTTTCTACTTTCCTGGCGGGACCTAGACCAAAACACCATTATCATCATTTGCCTAGTTGTTAAGTAGAGAATATGCCATTTCTAAGCAAGTAACTATAAACATTCAGAGTAGTCACTGATCATTAAAAATAATGACTTATATCAACCTAGTTAGATGAAAATGGGGAAATGTAGTTTCTAATGCCAGCATATGGCCTGCAGCCATAATAATAGCCTCACTAAATGATTCTTCTCCCTGGATTTAACTAAAATGCACTGGAATGAAAGTGATATCGTGTGTAAATGTATAAAGGAGATGAAGTGTGGTCTTGTGAATACCATGGACACTTTCACCCACATCCTCAGGGATGAATAAACCATACAATGGCCTAATGAAATACAAAGGGAGCTCTTTTCTGGGGATTTTGCATTAATCAAGTAAAGGCACAGAAAGGCTTAACTGGCAAACTTCCAAAAAAGAAACGCAGTGATGAAGAAACAAAATGCAAAAACTTCAAACTCACTTACATTCCTTCAGTTTCTTCTATATCTCCTTGAATGGGCAGCAAGTAAGGATACATCTAGATTGGCATTTTCTACCTAAATCTACTTAATTGTGCCACTTTCACCTTCTTTCTCTCTAGTGCTTTGGATTGTTGACCTAACAACTGATACTTTCTCTTTTATATAGAGATATTGTTGCTCTAGTGATATCTGGAAAATATTCTTCAGAAGATTCCTAGCTGAATTGATGCAGAGAATAAGCCAGGAGACAGCTTTAGGTAACCTGTGGCTGGGTTAATTTAGCCTCTTTTATGTCCTTGATAAGCCACAAGGGCAATGAATAACTGCTCTCAGGAAAACGCAGACAAGGACAATTCAACCATGTGGGCACACTTGCTAAAAACCAACGGGCCATCACACACACACACACACACACACACACACACACACACGCACATATACACCCCCCAAACCCTTCTAAGGTAGGGACATAATTACTAGTAAATGACACTTGTTTAACATTATTAAAAGGATGCATTTATATTTATCTAATCTGACCTACTTAACAATTCTGAGGATGTATCTTTAGAGCAAAAGCTCATGTATGTGGAGCACAGGAAGTAAAAATAAAGAGAAATATGGAATGAAATAAAGATTTAGGGAGGGACCAGGTTTTATTTGGCTTATAGCTCATCGTAAGACTTCAGTTTTTTTTTTTTTTAAAGATTTTATTTATTTATGTGACAGAGAGACAGCCAGCGAGAGAGGGAACACAGCAGGCGAGTGAGAGAGGAAGAAGCAGGCTCCTAGCGGAGGAGCCTGATGTGGGACTCGATCCCCGAACGCCGGGATCACGCCCTGAGCCGAAGGCAGACGCTTTAACGACTGCGCTACCCAGGCGCCCCAAGACTTCAGTTTTATTCTAAGGGATTTGCAAGCTGACTGGAGTATTTTAAGGAAGGTAATGGTATGATATGATTTTTATTTTTAAAGGATCATTTTGATAACTCTGTGGTAACTGGATTATGGAGAAAGCACGGAAGCACTGACTAGGCATTTGCCATAATCCAGGTGAGAAATGATAGTGACGTAGACTAGAATGCCAGCAGAGGATACGGTGAGAAGAGGATAGATTGTTTTACGAGCCAAACATTTATGTAAAACTTGCAGCAGAGTACCTGGAACAATAATAGTGATGACAATACTAGAAATTTTAATAATAATTAATAATACTGATAATACTTAGCAACCATTTTAGCCTTTAGAATTTGGCTGTTTATTCTTCATCTTTCCCTTTCAATTTATTCACTATGAACATTTGAATTGTATCTCACTAATATCTTTTTCTAGGCCATTAATAAAATTTTTAACTTCTAATTTAAGAGCAAATACTTTCATCTCCTATCCCTTGGTACCCATTAAAATGATGTTAAATATATAGTCCTATATTATGGGATTATAGTGATACAATCTTACAACCATCAACACAATAGAAAGTGGGATATCAACAGAGCAAGGTTTCTAAGACACCTCTGGAAGATGGAAAACAGATGGGCCAATGAACCCTGAGGGGGCTGAAGCTAAGGAGGAGATAAAGCTGCCCCTGACAATAAGGCAAGTAACTTCAGAGGGTTGGAGGGAGAAGAGGGACTTAAAGAGAAAGAATGATTGAGTTCCTGTATTTGCACTCATCCTCCTCTATCGCTTACCCAGAAGCCAGGTGGTAACTCCCCAAGCAAATGTATATAACAAAATAAACAAAGGACATTTATTATCTAAGCAAATTTATCTGCTCAGAGAGAAATGGAGAAACTGGTGCATTTTGGCATTTTAGGGAAGTCCAGGCGCAATGACTGACACCCAGTTCTGTTTACTATTTGGCAAAAGCTGCTTGTTAATAAAACCCATTTTTGAACAGAGTGGTATCAGCCCACCATATTGCATCACTTTGAAATATGAAAAGAAACAGAGGTAAGGCAAGAAATGGAAAGGTAATTTATAGTTAGAAAGATTTATATTATATTTATATTATACACACATAAATCATTCATAAAATAAAATAATATCATTAATTGTTAAAGTAAGGGCCACAGGAAAAGAAATAATCTTAAAGTTTAAAATACTTCCGACAAAAGATAAGGAAGATAAAATTAGAAAAAGATAAAGTCAAAGAAATTCCTCGAGCATATATTAAGAACACATAATCATGGGAAATATGAGAGAAAAGATAATTATACAGTATCTATTTAAAATTGTATTGAACTAATTAGAGTTCTGAGAAGCACAGAGGAAGTTTGGAGATAAATTATTTTTAAAAAATGCTAGATTATCTCCAGAGCTAAGGGAGATGTGTTCAAACTAAAAGAGCTTGACAAATATTGAGCAAAATTAATAATAATTTTAAAAATCTTTTTTAGATCTACCACTGTAAAATTTTAGCAAGTATGAATGTTCCATGCATCTAATGGTACAGGATATACCACCTCAAAACTTAGTAGCTTTGAACAACTGCAACATTGATTTACTCACAAATCTGAGTCTGGGCAGGCCTTAGCTCATTTGTTCTAGTTACCTATGGGAGCTGCTCAAAGACCAGAACTGTACTCACTTGAAAGGTCGCCCACTCACATGTCCAAAAGACTGGGAAGACAAACATCTGGGCTGAAATAGTTGGGTCTCCTGGGGCATCTCTCTCTACCTCTATCTTTCCACTTTATCCTTCCAGTAGAGTGGCTTTGGGATGATTAGGTTTCCATGATAGCACAGGGTTCCCAAGGCACGACCTGAGAAACAGAGACAGAAACTCTTATCACTTTTTTTTCCAATAAATGCTTTATTCCAGTATGTCGATTTACATAGAAGTTGCGAAGATAGTAATGAGAGCCCCATATACCCTGCAGCCAGTCTCCCATATTGTTAACATCTTGCATCAATCTGTTACATTTGTCATAACTCATCAAACAGTATTGGCATATTATGATTAACAAAACTCCATACTTTATTCAGATTTCATTCATTTTCCTTAATATCTTTTGAGTATTACTGGCCAGGTATGACCTTTAATTTAAATTTGGCTGATGTTTTTCTCATGGTAAACTGGGATTATGTTTGTTTGAGGTGGAAGATTACTGAGATGAAGTGCCATTCTCAATACAACATAGCAAGAACTTGACTTGTCCCTAATAAGGTTAGCCTCATTCACCTGGCTAAGGTACTGTGTGGCTGGTTGCTCTACTGTAAAAGTATTTTATTTCCCTCCTTTCTATATTATTTGGAAGCAAGTCACTAAGCACAGTCCATACATGAAGGATGAGAAGTTATGCTCTATCCCCTTGAGGGAACAGTAACTATATAAATTATTTGGAATTCTTCTGTGTGGAAGATTTGTCTCTTCTCTCCCATTTAATTTTCAATCATTTCAATCTGAACTCATGAATATTTATTTTATACTTCGGGTTATAATTCAATACTGCATTATGTATTTTATTGCTCAAATTGTTTCGGCTTTGACTATTAGGAATTCTTTTAGTTGGTTCCACAGTCGTTCCAATACCACAAAATACTCGAGGCTCATCTTGTTTCCTCCTGCAGCCCTAGAATCAGCCATTTCTCAAAAGAGCCTTGCTTACTTTCACTGGAGAACATGGTTAGAAACTAAGATCTGGACTCTGGGGATGCTCATTGCTTTTAGGTCCTCTCAGCAGCTAGAACAAAGAACTACATGTATGTATACTAATACACACACATACACATACCTTGATGTGTTCATGTATCCATCTGTGTTTATACTGAGTTCAAACTGATATATCTAATTGTAGTCAAGTATCTCATGATTCATTCTAGCCTTCCGCTCTTGCTTATCTGCAACCTCCCACTGCCTCCTCCTTGAGAATCCTGACTCCTACCATCTACCATCTATTTACTTATTGTTTGAGTATACATGCACAGTGCTTTCAGAGCTGTTAACCTGTTCTCCCATGAGAAACACTTTTACCAACTAGAGTCCAACACTTACATATAGTTTCTTTGTCTTTGGTCTTACATTGTCCAGTCATTTCCCATGTTATTTAGATCAAGACTCCTTTTTTCTCCACCCTTTTCAGAGAGGTTACATCATATATTTGTGTTAGATTCTTTTGTTACAGTCTACATTTAATTCTGGGATCCCTTGCCTTCCTGGTTGAATTATTTAAAATTTGCATATATTTGATATTTACCCCTTTATGCTGTAAAGTTCTATAGGATTTGACAAATGAATAGTGTCAAACAGTCTCACAAGAATAGTTTCTCAGTTCTAAAATACTTTGTGTCTTTTACCTAGTCCTAGTCACACACCGCTACTCCCCACCCCCCCCACCCAACTCTAAGTCCTGGAACCATGAATCTGTTTTCCACCTCTATAGTTTTTCCTTTTCCAGAATATCATATGATGCAATCATGCAGCATGCAGTCTTATAAGACTGATTTCTTTCACTTAAGAATTTGCATTTAAGATTCATCCATGTTGTGTGGATTCATAGCTTGTTTCTTTTGATCACTGATAATATTCTGTAGTGTCAATCTAAAACAATTTGTTTATTCATTATCCTACTGAAGAACATCATGAATGCTCCCAGTTTGGGGCATTTATCACTTTTCTTTCTTTCTTTCTTTCTTTCTTTCTTTCTTTCTTTCTTTCTTTCTTTCTTTCTTTCTTTCTTTCTTTTTTCTTAAAATTTATTTATTTATTTGAGAGACAGAAGGAGAGGCAGAGGGAGAAGCAGGCTTCCTGCTGAGTAGGGAGCCCAATGTGGGGCTTGATCCAGGACCCTGAGATCATGACCTGAGCTGAAGGCAGATGCTTAACTGACTGAGCCACCCAGGTGCCCCATTTATCACTTTTCTCAACCTAGCCTAGGAAGACACACAGCATCACTTGTTCTCTCTCTCTCTCTCTCTCTCTCTCTCTATATATATATATATATATATATACATCCTGTCCATTAAAGTAAGTCACTAACATCAGCCATATTCAAGCAGAGGGAATTAACTACACATTGTGTAGGAGTGTCACAGTGTGTATGGGCATGTTGTAAAAGTACCTCAAAATGATACAGAAAAACTCCTGACTGTCCTTGGGGATTTATTGACTCTCAAAATTCAGTTGATAGACGTTGTATTCATTTTCTATTGCTGTCTAACAAATTATCACAAATTTAGCTGCTTAAAACAATAGCAACTTATTAGCCCAGCATTTATTATTTCACATCCAGGTCAGAAGTTTGGCACAGTATGAATGGGTTCTCTGCCCAGGGTCTCATGAGGCTGAGATCAAAGTGTCAGGTGTTGGCAGGACTAAGTTTTTATCTGAAGGATGTGGGAAAGAATCCCTTTCCAAACTCATTCAGGACTTTGGCTGAATTTGTTTCCTGTGCCTGTAGGACTAAGGTCCCTGTTGTCTTGCTAACTGTCAGCAGGAGACTGCTGTCAATTTCTACAGCATATCTTCCCTGCCCCCACCATTAGCATTTCACAATATAGCTGTTTACTTTTTTCCAAGTCAGCAGGATTGCATCTCTCTAACTTCATGCTCTGCTTCCTCTGTATCTGAAATTAGTACCCAGATTTAAAGGCTCATGTGATAAAGTTAGGTTTACACAAGTAATTTCTCCTTCTTTAAGTGCCATAACCTATTCACAGGACTAGAATCCATCATATTCACACTGTGGGGATTATGCAAGGTCTGTACACAAGGTTATGAAGATATTGGGGGGGGGCATCATAGAATTCTGCCTACTGCATTCATGGACTAAATTTAAAATAAATGACATATTTGACCAGATGTTGGGATGTGGTAAGAAAGAATCCATTTGAGCATGCTTTCTCGAGTAGCGGAGTAGAAATCTAATCGAAGCAAACTACTGAGATACACATGGAGCACTATGGTCATAGTAATGTGAAAACTTTGATTTTCAATTTTTAGGCTCAATTCACAGATAAAACATGGAAGCTTTGTCATAATGGCAGAATCAAATTTAAATATCATCATCTTGAAAATGTAAGTGTCAAAGTATAGCTCATACAAGTTGGTAGGTAGAAGAGGGATGAGAGGTAAAGGAATGATTATGGGTGTTGATGTACTTCTCTAACATTAAAGGAGTTTAGTTCATACTGTCTATGGGAAATAAGCAAATAAGAAGTTTAAACCACAGGTTGGCAATTTTGTTTTCTTTAGCAGGCATAGTAAATAGACTTTGTAGGTCATACGGTGTCGTTTGCAACTATTCATTGGGTGTTGTGTTATGAAAGCAACCACAGACAACCATAAAGAAATGGATATGGCTGTGTTCTAAAAAAAAACTTTATGAAGAAAAGTGGTGAGACTCTTAATGACAGGGAACAAACTGAGGGTTGCCAGAGGGGAGGTGGGTAGGGATTGGGTTCAATTGGTGATAGGTATTAAGAAGGGCACTTGTTGTGATGAGCACTAGGTGTTATATTTAAGTGATGAATCACTAAATTCTATTCCTGAAACCAATATTATGCTATATGTTAATTAACTAGAATTCAAATACAAATTTGAAATAAATAATTAATTTACTGATTAATTAATTAATTTTTTAAAAAGTGGTAATTTGGATTTGGTCTACAGACCACAGTGTGTCAATCTGTGGCTTAAAGTATATTCTTTAAAAATATAAAGAGAAAAGTAGTATTATAACTATTGAGATGAGGTGAGAATGAAGCAGGTTTTTAAGTAAGCTAAATTTTCAGTCATGGTATAAACAGCAATAAATAATGCCTATCCTTGATAAATCAGGAAATAGTAATATTAACACATCATTTAGAGAAAATGGAGGTAACTGAGTTTATCTAAGCATAGAAATCACTAATGATTGCTTCTGTGGGTATAACTGGGATGAGAAAAGAGAGGGTAGGGACCATGGCTTTTAAGTATAAACTACTTTGTACTATGAGATTTTAAAATATTTGCATATTACTTTCATAAAAGTTAAAAAAATAAACTACTGAATGAAACATTTGTAAATACATACTTCATTTGCTAAATTGACTTATTAACGTTATTAGTATTATTATAAGTTAAATCTATATTAATGTTCCCAACTGCATTATTAGGAATATAATATTTTATATTATTCCAAAGTTATAGCTAGAGTTCTTAAATTCCATGCTAAAATTTAGGGATAATATGAAACAATGTTGATAAAATTTCCCTGAATGACCAGCTTTTATCTTATTTTAACAGGAAAAAACAAAAAACTAGTAAGCAATGACTTGCCCTTAGTGAAAATACACAGGCTTTTCTTTCAAGAACTCTGCAACCATTCTCTGAATGCAACATTATAGACTATATCAATGTTTATTTCAACTTCATGGAGAAAAATTCTTATTGTAATTGCTCGTCTTCAAGATTTTGAGTGATTTTCTTGCTCTATAGTTTCCTTAGCTGGACCACTGCTAAGAATCTCTATCTCACCTGTGAATTTCCCTGAGACTTTGGTAATTTACCATGACATCACTTGTCCTGGTCAGAGACTACATTGTAATCCAACAGCCTGTTTTCTTTTAATATCCTTATCGTTAAGAACTTCTATTCTTTTTTATTAATGCTTACCGTTCCACTTTTTAAAATGAAGACAATTCTTCTTCATGTAGGAAATAGAATGAAAAAATGAGAGAAGTAGTTTCATTTTCTCTTTGACATTTATTAACATGATTGGCTGTAGGAAGGGATCAACACTTTGTTGTACACCCAAATATATATGAAACATAAATTCCACAAAACTATTTTGTTGAATTAGAGGGTACCACATAATTTCAAATCATTATTTTTATAAAATTATGGACTATGAGTTACTATCCATTGGGGAGTATTTTATTAAAAACCATTAATAATAAAATCAGCTCATCATCAAATTAACAATTTTTATGAGTACCATTAATTTGGTTAACACTCAAATTGTTCTTTCTATGACCATATGATTATGAGAAATAAAAACATAATAAGCGTACTCATGGGAATTAGGAAACTGGTTCAAATTAACCTATTACAGTTTTGTTTTTACAAGTGTTTTCACTATTTGGAGAAGTATAATATGTCACTCATTTTAAGCAAACCCAAACCAATTTTAATCTCCAAATGAAAATGCAAAGTGTTCTTTCTTAAAGATGCCAGTTTAAACAATATCTAAAACAGTAAACTTAAGTTTCCCTATTCATTTGACTTGAAATGCACAGTAATATTTGTGACAGTAATTGTAACAAAACTATCATAAATGATATGCCTACCATTTGCAGGCACTATACTAATGCTTTACATATGTTGTGTTTCCTCTAATTGACTCAACACCCGATGAGTAGGTGTTATCCTTTTAAAATGCAGCAGAAAACTTGGGTCTGAGGTATTAAATATTATACCATACAGGATAAATGAACAAAAATCAGACTCAGCCCTGACTAAATTTGAAATTAAAAGTTTGTGCATATTCCTGTGGGTAAAGAGATTGAGGAGCAGAGAGAAAAGACTTATTCCTGAAAGAAACACATAAAACAGGCAGGCAGGGGAAAATGTTTGGAGGAAGCCTCTACATGTTGAGATAAAGAAAAGAGGTCTGTTAGTGTTATGTGTAGCTGAAAGTTTGAATATCAGAGGTCAAGAGAAGATTTCTATTCTCTTAATTAATGGTGAATTATTAATAAAGGAGAATCAGAAGAAATCTGGAAGAGAGGAAGTTGAAGCTAATTTTTTGAAAGAGTTTAGAGATTAGACTTGGCAGTAATGAAAATGGCTGATAAAAATGAATTAGGTGAAACAATAGAGTGATGTGCTGATTGGAAGACATAATAACTTTACCATACACAGGTGGTTCTCTGTTAACTATGTGTATAGGCTATCACAGAGACAGGATGAAATAATGAGGAAATGCCTCTTGGGATGGGATATATTTAACTTGGAGCTTTCAATCTATGAAAACCTTATACACTGTAGTAAACAAAAAAGAAATAGAAATCATGAAACTTACTGAACCACATTTTAATATAATGTCATGTGTTATTCCCACATCCTCCACAATACGTGCACACATGCATACACACTCATACCCAAATGCTTCTAGATCTGCATTCTCTCTGTAACAATGCCACCATGTATCCAGTCGCCCAACAAATAAACCTAAGAGTCGTTTCATTCCCGCTCCTTTCTCTTCTGCCCTCACAAGCAATCACAAGCCCTTTCAATTCAATCTTCTAAACATCTCTAACATCAGACTCTTGGATAACTAAAATATCTTCAGATGTGGCTCATCCTGCACATTGTCTTGTCACCCCCACAGACCCCAACCCATCCTCTGTACTGCTTCTAAGGTGATATTTCTAAAACACACATATATACTTACACAAACTGATGGTGTAATTTCTATAGTCACAGTTCTTCAAGAATTATTTATCATCTATGGGATCAATCTTTTGAAATGCAATGCTTTTCATGATCTGGTGCCATTTCCATCCTTTCTAGCTTCATTTCATACGACCACCACATCCTCCCATTGTTGTACTTTTTAACTTCAGCCTAGTTGCCCTAATTTCAGTTGTTTATATATATACTTTGCTTTTTCCTACCTTTATAAGTTGCTATTTCATTTGCCTGCAATACTTTTTCTCACCTCTGCATGGACTTGTCCATCTGGGGACCTCCTGGAAATTATAATCACTTGTTCCTCCTTAGAACTTTGACCTGAAGGAGGTTCCTGTGCTTATCCACTGTGCCTTCTCCATGTACTTTGGACATCTCTCTCCTCTTGTAGCCATTTGTTTTCTTACACGTCCTCCTTTCCCACTATACCTTGATCCCCTTGAAAGCAGAACTAAGTCTTTAAATTTTGTAGTTCCTCTGTTAGCATAGTGCCTGGGTTTTAATAATAGTTTTATAAACATTTGTGAATGTTAAACGAATGAAAGTAATTTATTTTAAATTAAACTTACTTTCCTCTAGTGATGATCTCTAGCTAGGGAACTAAGTATCTGATACTTTTTTTGTATGTACATATTTTGGAGATGTTAGTTGCTTTCTATTCCAAATTTATTTGAAAATATTTCTAGTGAAAATGACTGCCTTCACTTTTTTCCCAGCACCTGAAATAAAACATGCTTTGCAAGATACATTTTTTATCTTGCTCCTGGCAATCACATAAAGCTATAGGGAAATACAAACAGAATCTGTACTTGAAGCTGTGGGGAATGGAAGCCAGCGCAGTGCTGAAAGGATGAGTTCTTCATATCATAGATGCTTTCTCTAAAGTGAAAATATTTTAGGTTGAAAACAATGCATCTCCTCATGCCACCTAAAACAATGCTTTAATGTGGAAAGAAGTGTTCCCGATATTCTACCTTTTTCTAATATTTTTAAATGGCTATGAAACAGAGGGAAATTTCTTTTAATACTTTTTAAAAAATCAGTGTAAATTGAGCTGTTAAATAAGCTTATTATCATGCAAATATGATAGGAATATATTCTTAAAACAGTATTGTTCTTTGCAGAATACATTTTTTTGCAATAGAAAAAAATGCAATTCAAGTGTTTAGGGAAATTGAAACAATCATTGAAAACTATACTCCTAGCAACTGTTTAATTCAATAATTGTTGAGCGTACACATATTAAATACTTCTTTTTAAAAGAAAAATATGTGACACATCCATATTCTGAGTGCTAATCATGCAACAGGTAGGATAGAAGTTAACATCATAAGAAGCATAATACTAAATACATGAAACAAATGAGAAGAGGAATTGAAGGTAGAATATTTTTTTACATGTTATTTAATTTATTTATTATTTTTATTTTTTATTATGTTCAATTAGCCAACATATAGTACATCATTAGTTTTCGATGTAGTGTTCGACAGTTCATTAGTTGCATATAACACCCAGTGCTCATCACAACACGTGCCCTCCTTAATACCCATCACCAATTACTCTATCCCCCCACCCCCACCCCCTCCTGTAACCCTCAGTTTGTTTCCCACGGTCCATAGTCTCTCATGGTTTGTCTCCCTCTCTGATTTCTTCCCATTCAGGTTTCCCCTCCCTTCCCCTGTGGTCCTCTGCACTATTTTAAGGTTTCTATATGTTAGACATAAAGTTCTCTATGTCACCATGACTGTGTTTGTGTGCCTGGCACTAAAGTTAATGGAACTCTTGATGGCCTAACAATGAAGATGAGTAGAGTTAGTGTCTGCCCTTTGGAGAGGAGTGGGGGCCTCTTTCCTTCTCTGGACAAATCTAGCCATAGATTTCTTTTTTTAATGTAGCTGATTGAGTTGATTTGGGTGGGAAGTGGAAGAAGGATGAATATTATGATGGGAGGAGTCTGTGGAAAAGGAGAGAAAAAGGAATCTCCAAAAGTATAAGATGAGTGGGTCTTAAAAATATATTCTGTTATTGAAATGTTTGTAAAGAATTTTCGTATTTCTCGTTTTCTAAAAGAAAACATGGCCCCTGAAAAGAGCATGTAGTTAGAATTTAAAATGTGCACCCATGTGAGCAGTGCCTCTAAGAATGTTTGTGTTACTGAGCTATGTATCACAAAAATCATCTGTGAAATGAAGAGGTGGAATTTTCAAAGGCAAGTTTTAAAGAGATATGTAGAAAGAGAAAGGGATCTTACTCAAGAAAAGGGATAAGCAGCTTAAAAACCAGCCTACACACCATTCATAATATGGGAATTTCAAAGCTTTGGAAGAATATTTGTCTGAGGGAATCTGAATCTCAAAACAAAAATCTTAATTATTAACTGAATTAGCATTTTCTTAGTAAGGTGCTATAGAGATCATCAACTTAAATTCCTTCTCTACATAACATTCATTGATTTAGAAATGCCTCAAAGTATTTACAATATTACGAATGTAAAACAATTATATTAAGAATTAATATAATTATCCTGATCTATATATTGGATGCCAGAAAAATAATCATTTTGAATCATTTAATCTAAGACAAAATGAGATTGTGATTTTCTTTTATTTGATACAATTAGATAAAAAAGCTCAACTTCACTTCATTCCTGGATTTCTTACCTCATATTCTTTTTTTTTTTTTTAAAGATTTTATTTATTTATTTGACAGAGAGAGACAGCCAGCCAGAGAGGGAACACAAGCAGGGGGAGTGGGAGAGGAAGAAGCAGGCTCATAGCAGAGGAGCCTTATGTGGGGCTCGATCCCACAACGCCGGGATCACGCCCTGAGCCAAAGGCAGACGCTTAACCGCTGTGCCACCCAGGCGGCCCCTCTTACCTCATATTCTTTAACCACATGGTATACGAATTAATTTGCCATTTTGTCACTAAACCTAGGTCACACTACCAGTTAATGTACTAAGTGGGAACATTTGTTATAATTATTATTAACAATATACTTTAAAAAAATCAAATATTATAAATACATCAAAGCATTCACTGGAGATGCACCAAAGCCAGTATTGTAGGAATTGAGCAGTTGTCCCACCTTTTGTGAAATCAGACTAGTCACCCTAGCAGGAGGACACCATGGTCATCTCCCAGCTGAGTGATCAATGAAGATAGCTGGAGTGTATATGGAGTCTCTTTATATATAAGAAAAGCTTTATAGTAGATCCTAGAATCACCACAACTCCTGTTTGCAGCCTCTTTTTTTTTGTCCAAGTCTGAAAAGGACTGGCAAACACTTTAAGACAGCGTGTTCTGAAACATACAGCTATGCAATGAAAACTTACCCAGATTTTTCCTCACTTCTCTCCAAGTAGATAGTTTTATATTTGAAATCACATGGAATGCATAGAATGTCTCTGTAAAAATATATCCCCACAGACTTGACTAATACGAAGAGGCTAGTGTGAAACCTACTGTCTAATTCTGGTGGCAGAAATTAGTTCATTATCCAATAAAAGTTTTTCCTTTCCTTCTGGGCACACATGAAACTATATTCCCCAGCCTTCCCTACTGTTAAGTGTGGTCATGTGACTGGGTAATGGCAATGGGCAGACATATTGTATGCTCTTAAAAAAATCTCCCTGCTGCCATTTATTCTCTTTATTCTTAATCTACCAGCTATATGTCTATGGCTAATGTTGTTTTGGAGTCCACGTGTTAACTTCAATAACAACTCATAAAACATAGTCTTTAATCTATTTGACAGTTTAAGGATAGGAGGAGACCAGCATTCAGTATGGTCAAGTGTCCTACAAAATTAAACTGGGAACTTCCAAGTTTGCATTCAAGTGAAGTACACCTTCATAGTATTATTCTCATTTTACAATAGGGGAAACTGACAAAGTCATAGATACAAATTGCACCTTTTCTGATGATCAATTTTAGTGGCTCCTTTGGAGTATAAGTATGTTCAAGACCACATGTTTCTCTTCTTGCATACCCCCTTTAGGATTTGATAAAATTCACTCATCCAACAAATATTTATTGAATACCCATTATGTGCCATATACTATTCTAGGTCCTTGAAATGTATAGTTAAAATATACGGCCAAAGAATTCTGCCTCATACAGTAAACTGCCAGACTGTAAGTTTCTGGTAGAAAGAGGAGAACTTATTAATTACAGTGCAATTCATTAGGCAAACAGTTTTAAGCTCTGATAAATTTGCACTTCTGTAGCACATTCAGGAAGAAATAATGGTATTTGAGATAAATAGTAGAGACTGTGAAAATATAAAATCCCAAGTCCTATCCTCAAGGAACATGCAGTTTTTACAGGCAGATAAATCGCATATACACATAACCTGTATTAGACACCATTAAGAATCACTTTAGATCCCCTGAGTATCACCTCTTTCTAGGGCCTGTGTTCACCTCTGATTCCCAGCTACCACTGCATTGGCCAACTCTGAATAGGTTCAGACCAACCTCATGTGAACAGAACTTGACAGCTGCTTTGCTCCCTGTCCTCACTGCTCTTCTCTCACCTAGCACCCCGAGCTTTCCTGTCCATGCTGAGGCTTAAGTTGCAGGGAGGACAGTGCAAGTACAACTGGGACGAGAGGGGAACTTAACCTACCAGAGAACCAAGTTTTACCAATGAAGACAGAAGCTGGCAGATAATTATTTCCTTCTTCTTCACTCTGGACAGGTTGTCCTGAAATGCAGGTGTTCATATGGGCTTCATGAAGACGGTACTCAAGAATAACCAATTAGTTGTCCTTGATACCAAGCAGTGTCCATGTCAAGAATTCACCATCTTAAACTTAATTTCTTTTCTCCCTCATGGCTTCCTCTCTTCTTACTTCTGCTTCTTTGTGATCACACTCTCTAATTAGTTATTAGCATATAAACTTTTGTTTCAGTCTCCATTTTCTACAACACTTAATTATTATACATGGAAAAATGTGGCAATGAGGAGAAGAGGGTTGTGAATGATGTGATATGAAGATATAGAAAAAGAGAAGTTTTTTTTCCCCCTACATGTGGTTTCTAAGCATGTCAGGAAAGTGACAAGAGGGAGGTAGAGGTTTTATGTTTTGTTTTGAAAAATGAATATAATTCTAACAGATGAAGATAGATACCACTGGCGTTCCAAGTCAAGTAATGGTAAATAAAACTGTGTCCAAGAGCAGTAATCTAGGAAAGATTCTTTAGGAGAGAGCTGGAGGTATGGTTAACAAATCAGGTTAATTGAAAATCTTGAATACTATAGACACTCAATACTGGAGATTGTATACTTTATTTGGGTTGCCACATTTGATGCTGTATCAACAGAAAGCCAGAACTCCAAGGAAGGAAGAGCATTCTGGACCCTATCCTTAGGTATTCTGATTCAGTACGTCTGGTGGCACCTTGAGTCTTCATTTCTTTTTTTTTTTTTTTAAGATTTTATTTATTTATTTGACAGAGATAGAGACAGCCAGCGAGAGAGGGAACACAAGCTGGGGGAATGGGAGAGGAAGAAGCAGGCTTCCAGCGGAGGAGCCTGATGTGAGGCTTGATCCCAGAACGTGGGGATCACGCCCTGAGCCAAAGGCAGATGCTTAACGACTGAGCCACCCAGGTGCCCCTCAAGTCTTCATTTCTACTGGTCCCCAGATATTGCTGATACATCAATTCAGGGGCCACATTTTGAGTAGCATTTGGTTTAGAAAAGATTTGTCCTTTCTACATACCATTCCTAAACAGAGGCAGCTCAGACCTGTGTATTTCTAAATACAGAATATGGCCTTTTTAGCCATCCTTTAAGTGCTTTCTGGGTACATTTGCATTTTAGGTCAGTTAAGACATTTATTATAAGCAATTTATGAACGTGCTGGATTTGTGCACAACTCTGTGGTTGATGCTGATAGAAAAACATTGCCAGCTAAGTCTGAAATTAAACTTTTCTAATTAACTCAACACTAATACACTTTCTGCAGAGAAGATCAGGTTCCTGCTGGGATAGGGCACAGGAAAGGAAGTTTTGATGGATGAGAAATACCCAGATTCTCATAAGAAAGATCATACTATGAGTAAGTACTGAGGGCCTCAAATAAAGAAGATTAAGAGAGGTAAGCTTTCAGAGATAATCTCATCTCCCTGTTGTAATTTTCCTTTTCTGCCACTAGGTATTATTTAGCCAAGATAGTGGTCAGTCTTCGAGTAGATTTCATATATAAACAGGAGGTGGAGCATAGGATATGTAATCTAAAATTTATACGCTGGTCTCACAGAATCCTGAGTCTCATGCTGAGTGCCACACCTCCAGAGGAAACAGGATGGGATAAAGCAAGTTATGTAGTATGAGATACCATTGAGACTACTAGGGATGCTTGCCTTGAAAAAGAGATGACTTGTGCTAATGGTTGCTGGATATGACAAATTTCATTTTCCCAAAAGTGGCCATATAAAATACTGGGAGAAAAATAAACAAAAGAAGGGTAATGAATGAAAGTTAGAATGAAACAATCCAGATTCAACATTATAAAATCTGTCCACACGGTATGTATAGTTTGGAGAAATTTCCTCCATTACTGGAGCTGTTCAAAGTTAAGTCAGGTTAGCAGACTATTAGTTATAAAAGCATTTTATAAAGGCTTGGAAAAATCCATAGTCAGGGATTAATTCCAAAATGACAGGGAAAAACATATATATAATTTTTTTCTAACTGAATATTTGCATGAATTTTATAAGACCTGCACTTGTAGATGAGTATTTCAATTTGTTCATAGTCTAGAGACCCCACAGATCATTGATCTAAAAGCTAATACGGAAACAAAAAGGGCATTCTCCCAACAGGGTACTGGATCTACATTAAACACAGCAGGGGCCTGTGAACGCTTAAAGCCCTCAGTGGGAAGTGATCATCTCAT
Source organism: Ursus americanus (assembly GCF_024610735.1). Lineage (NCBI taxonomy): Eukaryota > Metazoa > Chordata > Mammalia > Carnivora > Ursidae > Ursus > Ursus americanus. The sequence continues at coordinate 29,346,200 of NC_142137.1, forward strand.
TGCTCTCCAGGTTTGATTGAAATTATAGGGTCCTTTCCATGTTGTGTCCTGGGGTGTAAAGAGGAATTAATTGATCGTCTAATAAGTGAGAGCTGAAAAAGACTTCTCTGCTGTGCTCAGTTAAGAATAGAGTTTTATTTTCTTGTAGTGTCCATTAAATTATATTCAAAAAGAGCACTGTCAAGTTTTCCTAGTCAGAATATGAGCTATTTAGAAAGGCTATAGTTGGTGACCTCAGTAGAGTAAAATCATTTTATCTTGTTGCTATTAAGAATTTTTCACATAGTATTCTCAGTAGCATAAATTTTAGTAAAGATTACTTTACTAAGGAATTATGGCAACTAGTATAGAAAGGGAGAAACTCCTTGCCCAGTCTTATTTACATCTTTATTTTTGAGAGGCAGAGAGAGAAAGGGAGGGGAGGGAAAAAGAAAGGCGGGAGAAAAGAACAAATTTCAACACTTAGCATAAAGGGGGAGCACATAAAATAGCAATCATGAAAGATCAATGGAGTTCTCTTCAAAATGTCTCTTACTGGGGCACCTGGGTGGCTAGTTTGGTTAAGCACCTGCCTTCAGCTCAAGTCATGATCCCAGGGTCCTGGGACTGAGCCCAAGTCTTCGGGCTCCCTGCTCACTGGGGAGCCTGCTTCTCCCCCTCCCTCCACCACTCTCTCTCTTTCTCAAATAAATAAATAAAAATCTTAAAAATTAAGAAAAAATGTCTCTTACTGACTTTTTAATGTGAATTTTGAGAGTCTGCATGTAGAAGCAGAGACAAAATATGTAGTAAAATACAGGGCTCATTTCTTTTCAGTTATAAAAGGAATAAATGTCTTATTCCCCTATTTAAGTATTATTTATCTATCACACCACAGATTCAGATCTCAGAGAACACCAAGCAAAATAAATACCAAAAGAAATCTATGCCTAGTCATATATTCAGAAAGTCAAAGAAAAGAGAAAATCTTGAAAGAAGATAACGAAAAACGTGGACCTTACCCATAAAAGAACTTGTCTTCAGAAATCATGCAAGCAAGGAGTAGAGAGAAATATTTAAAATGTTGAAAGAAAAATCTACCAACCCAGAATCCTGCATACAGTGAAATGATTTTTCAAAAGTAAAAAAGCAATAAAGACTTTCTTAGTCAAACAAAAATTGAGGGAATTTGTTGCTAGGAGACCCGCCTTATAAAAAGTGTTAAAAGAAGTTCTTTAGAAGCTCCAAATCATGTGAAGTCATGTTCTAGCAAAGATAAGCATTTGGAATGAAAGCTATAAGTGTGGTTACTACATGAATAGTTTGCTTCATAAGAAGCTTTGGAGTTGAAATCAGCTTTTAGAGATGCCCCAAGTTGGCTAGGTCTTTACTGTCCCGCATCAATTATTGTATGAGAGCTGCCCCAGAAGGGGTTTGACCTGGTGTGAGGTGACTCTATGCAGCTAAGTCAGTCCTAGAAGAGGCGAACATCACAAGGCTGCCATCAGACAAGAGGCAGCTCATACCCAGTGACAGAGAGTCAGGAAAATTACAACAAGGAGATGAGATGATCTCTGATGCCTTACCACTTTTAATCTTTATTCGAGGCCCTCATTATGTACTCATAGCATGATCTTTCTCATGAGAATCTGGATATTTCTCATCCATCAAAACCAAAGATAGGGTCCAGAATGCTCTCCCTTCTTCCTGCTAGGATGCAGTTTCATTATGTTACTGTGTTTATTTATTTATTTTTTAAGATTTTATTTATTTATTTGACAGAGAGAGACAGCCCACAAGAGAGGGAACACAAGCAGGGGGAGTGGGAGAGAAAGAAGCAGGCTCCTAGCGGAGAAGCCTGATGTGGGGCTCGATCCCAGAATGCTGGGATCACACCCTGAGCCGAAGGCAGACGCTTAATGACTGTGCCACCCAGGCGCCCCTCATTATGCTACTGTGTTTAAACAACAACAACAACAACAACATGGGAATGGAAACAAAGGATTAGAAGTGAGAGTGGCCCACTTGAGAGAATTTGTACATAGAGATATGGGCTCTACTAGTTTAGAAACTCCAGTTACCAAAGAGAACTGTCAGTCACAAGGGTCTGGTTCATGTAACTAGATAAGCCACCCTGTCCTGCAGACTTCCTAGCTGAAGAGCAGGACTCCAGTATGGATAGTGAAGAAGTGATATAATGAGTATCAGTCTTGGCCCTGAGATGCTGTATTGGTGAGAATTATTTTTTCTCGCTATCCTTCTTTTATGTTTAGCATCAGGAAGAGACATCCACCAGAATCTGCTAGAACTGCTCCAGAACATACTTGAAGAAGTGGTTCAGAGTGGCATAATGGGTAGACTGCAGTGGATGCTATAATGTGCTGTCCAGATTCTTTTTCAATGAACATTTCTTTGTCTCACACTTTGGGGGTGCTGTTGGCAAATAGCCTTCAAATGTCAACCATTTCAAGAATTGACTCTGCTGAGAACAGCTTCCTCAACCAAGATTCTACTCCTTCTTAAGGCTATCCACATCAAATGACTGATCAGTGTAAGAGTACAAAATCCTGGCTATCTTGGTTCAACTCGAACTATTCTAGATCCAAAGCTCCTGCAGGATCTTCCAAGACTGTAGTTGAGATGTCTCCCTCTTTTCAATCCATATATCTTGCCTTTCCTTCCCACAGCTGTTAATCTCAAGGGAAGTATTTGATCAACATTCTACATACAAATTCTGCTTCTGAGTCAGCTTACTCTAAATTTATGTCTCTTAAAAACATTGTGATTAATAGTTATATACTTATGTAGTGAATTTTTATTTATGTCTACCCATGTGTTTACCTTTTTACTTGCTCTTTATTCTTTCCTGTATTTCCACATTTTTTCTGACATTAATTTTTTCCTTTTCTTTTTTTAAAATACCTTTAAGTATATCTTTTAATGAAAGTGTATTGGGCTAGATTTTTTTTTTTTTCAGAATTTTATTTGTTTTTTGAAATGCCATTGCTATAGCTTCATTTTAGGATATTCTCACAGGATATAGAGTTCTTGAATAGTGATTTTTTTTTTTCTTTCTTGCTGCTGTAACTTTCTGAATACAACCCCATGGTCTTTTTACTTACAATTTTCCATTGAAAAGCCAGCTGTCAGACTAATTGTCCTTGATGCATATAACCAGTCCATTGTCTAAGATTTTAAGGAATTTTACTATAAAAACATTAGATCTTAAATCAATAGCTTAATTTCTTTCATTAACTTTAGAAATCCTCTGCCATTATCTCATTGAATATTGCCTCTCTCCAGTCCTATCTCTCTCCTCTCCTGGCATCCTCAAGACGCACACGTCAGTCTTTCTGTTCCTTTTATCTTCTGTCCTTTCTTCACTTGTCTCTCTCAGCTTCATTTTGGATATTTACTTTTAAGTCTTCCCATTCACTAATTCTTTCCTGCACATGTCTAATCAGCTAGCAAACCCATCCATTTAATTCTTAATTATTGCTATATATTTTTTTTAATTCTCAAATTCTGTTAGTTCTTTTATATATATTTCCAGTTTCCTTTTAGATTCCTTGTTCTGTCTTTTTATTTTTTGACCATACCATGCATGTTTATTTTAACATTTGTTTCTGACAACCTCATTACCTATGTACTCTATGGGTCTGTTTCTATTATGTTTTTCTCCATAAGTTTGCAATCATATTGTCTTATCTCCTTTTGTGTCAGATAACTTCTGAATAACTACCAGAAGTTATATATAAAAATTGCAGAGTTTATTTGAGACCTATCATAATGTCTTTTTCCAGAAAGAAAAAATGTTTTGTGCAGACAGGTAGAGGCATTAGCAGTCTTTAATTCAATTTCAGGGATTGAGTTTATTTCCTAGATCTCATTCCTTTTGGTGCCTGTTTACTTTTGTTTATCCTTAATTCCAGAGTTTATCCCTTTAGGATCTCAATCTTGAGGAAGTTATTAGGGTCTTCACTTGTTAGTGATTCAGGAATCCTATTTCTGTTGCCTTAACCCCAGAAGACTGTTAAAGCTCTGATCTAATCCAGAGTGGACAGATGTCCCTAGAGAAAAAGCATCCCCCAGTGCTGGCCTTGACCCTCTGGGATTTCTTCTCATTATAGATCTTGACCCATAAGTCTTCATTGCCCTGTCAGCAGCTTGGTTATCTCAAGTGGATTTTTAAAAATGTTTTACCCAGCTTTTCTAGTTGCTCTCAGTAACAGATTTGGTCTGAACTACCTATGGTGCCATTACCAGATGCAAACGTCCAGTGATGACCATTTCTTAGAAGCCTTTCAAAAATTTTTCAAGATGCACTGTACCTGAAAATTCTATTATGTTCATTCATGTTTGCATTGATTTCCATTTATTTTATTCATTCAACTCTATTTCCTTCTATCTAAGTTGCCTAGCCACAACTAATGACACAGGAGAATATAGATCATTTCCTGACACATTAGCTGCTACAATTTAATTAGAAGGCAGACATTCCTAACTCAAGCCTCCCCTCCCCCTTTTTATAAAAAAAAGAGTGAAAACTTATAAGGACATAAAGGACATTTCTGATTCGATGGAAATCTTAAAGGAAAAATAATCAGTCAAATGATCAATACCTTAATGTTCTGATCTTAAAAGTATGAAGGTCTCAAACAGGCAAACATGAAACATTGACTTATTTAGAAGTTATTCCTATATTATATGCATTCTATTTACATAGCCCAGTTTCTTACGTTGAGATTCCCGAAGTTAGACACTAGGGTGAAGAATAATATGGAAGTAAAACTAAAAAGTGTTCTGAGGAAAAAACAGTAAATGATTGGGGAATTCAGACAGGGAAGGGAAGGAAACCACCCTGAAGTATGAAATCCTTCTAAGTCCTGTGGAGAACAAATGGGTAGTTCTGAATCAGTTTTCCAGGGAATTCTTGAGAGTGGAAGTCATATGTGAGTCATACCCATCAAAGTGGAACTTTCAGGTGCTAGAGGGGACGTGGGGTAGCTGAATACAGGTGAGGAAGCAAAATGGGAGGAGAAGCGAGGTCAGAACACACTCCAAACAAACTTTATTACACTACTATATGATTTGATAAAGACCTTTAAGTGCCATTGAAAACAAGTGCTATTGAAAGTAAGTTCTTGTTAAAGTATCAGATGAATGTTACAAATTACTGGTTCCCAGTTTTAGCTTGGAGACATTTCTATTGCTTCATCCTTCTGGGCATTTCCCTTTCCTTTGTTTTTGAACATCCTCTAATTTGTTGCTCTACAAATAATCTACAGTGGTTTTCTGGATTATTTTCTTAATAACACAATAAGTAAAAATTGTGCTGTCTTCTGAGCATCAAAGTTAAAGTAGTACTGTGGTAACAATGATACTATGTGGGTCCTATACTTTGTAATTTTCAAGACAAGGCCATAGTTGGAGTACTTACATAGATGTCTATAAGTAAGTTCAAAGGCCACTGAAGTGGTGTCTATTACTTTGTTCCCATTCAATAAAAAATAAGTAAATAAACTGGATATCCAATTGCAAAGTCAATTTCATCAATTAATCTATTAATAGGAACTTACCATATTCATGTAACTTTGTTAGGAGTTGTAGGGTAGAAGGACTCTGGGCCTGTGAGCCCCGCAGGTGCCCTCAGTTGCTGCTCTGCCAGCAGACACCACCCACCACCACCTGGAAGGAGAAAAGATGGCGGAGGAGTAGGGGATCCCTTTTTCAGCTGGTCCCCTGAATGGAGCTGGATATCTACCAGATCATCCTGAACACCCACGGAATCAGCCTGAGACGCAGGAAGATACATCTGGATCTCTACAAATGAACATCTCCAGCGCTGAGTATTGAGGTACGAAGCGGGGAGCCGTGAAACCGCCCACAGATATCAGAAGATAAACGGAAGGGGGAGGGAGCCGCCACGTTTGGGCGCCGGGAAGCGGTAGCCACCTGCACAGGGGGAGCGGGCGGGGCTCGCGGACGGCACCCGCAAAACAGCAGACTGAGACCGTGAGCCGGGTGCGCGCGCCACCAGGCTTCTCATGGAACTCCGGAACCCCGGAATCCCGGTGCGCTCACCGGAAATAGACTGAGACCGGGAGCTCCCGGAGCGCGTGGGGGCGGCTGGCGGCTGGCGCATTAGAAACACAAAGGACAGAGACGCGCCGGCCCTGGAAGTGAGGGCTGGGACGCCGGGTGTGGGGCGCACATCCCGGGACGCTGCAGGGTTGAGCAGCACCAACAGTAACAGAGTTAAAGTGGCCAGAACATTAGTAGAGAACGGGCCGCAATCCCTCTGTTCCGTGACAGAGGCTGAAATTTGGCCGCTGCTGCTCTGACTCTCAGAAGAGGCACAGCAAACCGCCAGGGAAAGCCGCCAGAGAACAAAAGCCTGGAAATACCGGCTCACAGTGTGCCCATCCCCATCCTCCCTCGCAGGGGACACGGAGCCTCTACCCAAACAGGGCTGCCTGAGTATCGGCGCGGCAGGCCCCTCCCCCAGAACACAGAAGGCAGGCTGAAAAATCAAGAAGCCCACAACCCGGTGCCTGGGTGGCGCAGTCATTGAGCGCCTGCCTTCGGCTTAGGGCGTGATCCCGGCGTTCTGGAAAGGAGTCCCTCATCGGGCTCCTCCGCTGGGAGCCTGCTTCTTCCTCTCCCACTCCCATGCTTGTGTTCTCTCTCTCGCTGGTTGGCTTTCTGCCACATAAATAAATAAATAAAATCCTTAAAGAAGAAGTCCACATCCCTAAGATCCCTATAAAACAAGGGGCACGGCCTGGGACCCAGTCAATAATTTGGGCTCTGGACAACCCCGCAACTTCTCCTCATCAGAATGACAAGAAGGAGAAGCCCCCCCCCAGCAAAGAAAAGACAGTGAGTCTGTGGCCTCTGCCACAGAAATAATGGATATCGATGTAACCAAATTATCAGAAATGGCATTCAGAGTAACGATGGTCAAAATGATGAGTAGAATTGAAAAAAGTATTAACAAAAAGGTTACTGAGAATATAGAATCCCTAAGGACAGAAATGAGAGCGAATCTGACAGAACTTAAAAATTCTATGAGCCAAATGCAGGCAAAACTAGACGCTCTGACGGCCAGGGTCACTGAAGCAGAGGAATGTATTAGTGAATTGGAGGATGGGTTAATAGAGGAAAAAACGAAAATAGAAGCTGGTTTAAAAAAAATCCACACCCACGAATGTAGGTTAGGGGAGATTACTGACTCAATGAAACGATCCAATATCAGAATCATCGGCATCCCCGAGGGGGTGGAGAAAAACAGAGGTCTAGAAGAGATATTTGAACAAATTGTAGCCGAAAACTTCCCTAATCTAGCAAGGGAAACAAACATTCGTGTCCAAGAGGCAGAGAGGACCCCTCCCAAGCTCAACCACGACAGACCTACGCCACATCACGACATAGTGCAATTCACAAATATTAGATGCAAGGATACAGTATTGAAAGCGGCCAGGGCAAAGAAATTTCTCACGTACCAACTCAAAGGCATCAGAATTACATCAGACCTGTCTACACAGACCTGGAATGAGAGAAAGGGTTGGGGGGGGGCATTTTTAAAGCTCTTTCAGAGAAAAACATGCAGTCAAGGATCGTTTATCCAACAAGGCTGTCATTCAGAACTGATGGAGAAATAAAGACATTCCAGAATCGCCAGTCATTAACCAATTTCGTAACCACGAAACCAGCCCTACAGGAGATATTAAGGGGGGTTCTACAAAGGTAAAAAGGCCCCAAGAGTGATACAGAACAGAAAGTCACAACTGATACAAACAAAGACTTTACTGGCAACATGGCATCATTAAAATTCTATCTCTTAGTTCTTAGTGTCAATGTAAATGGTTTAAACACTCCCATATATGCCACAGGGTTGCAGATTGGATAAAGAGAAATGACCCATCCATTTGCTGTCTACAAGAGACTCATTTTGAACCCAAAGATGCGTTCAGACTGAGAGTAAGGGGATGGAGTACCATCTTTCATGCAAATGGACCTCAAAAGAAAGCTGGGGTGGCAATTCTCATATCAGATAGATTGGATTTTAAACTAGAGACTATAGTTAGAGATGCAGAAGGGCACTATATTATTCTTAAAGGAAGTATTCAACAAGTGGATATGACAATTATAAATATATATGCCCCCAACAGGGGAGCAGCAAGATACACAAGCCAACTCTTAACCAGAATAAAGAGACATATAAATAAAAATACATTAATAGTAGGGGACCTCAACACTCCACTATCAGAAATAGACAGAACACCCTGGCAAAAACTAAGCAAAGAATCAATATATATATCATAGATATATATAGAACACTACACCCCAGAACCAAAGAATACTCATTCTATTCTAATGCCCATGGAACATTCTCAAGAATAGACCATGTTCTGGGACACAAAACAGGTCTCAACCGATACCAAAAGATTGAAATTATCCCCTGCATATTCTCAGACCACAACGCTCTGAAATTGGAACTCAACCACAAGGAAAAATTTGGAAGAAACTCAAACACTTGGAGACTAAGAACCATCCTGTTCAGGAATGACTCGATAAACCAGGAAACCAAAAATCAAATTATACAATTTATGGAAACCAATGAGAATGAAAACACAGCGGTCCAAAACCTATGGGATACTGCAAAGGCAGTCCTAAGGGGGAAATACATAGCCATCCAAGCCTCACTCAAAAGAATAGAAAAATCTAAAATGCAGTTTTTATATTCTCACCTCAAGAAGCTGGAACAGGAACAGAGGGACAGGCCTAATCCACTCACGAGGAAGCAGTTGACCAAGATGAGAGCAGAAATCAATGAATTAGAAACCAGAAGTACAGTAGAGCAAATCAATAGGACTAGAAGCTGGTTCCTTGAGAGAATCAATAAAATTGACAGACCACTGGCAAGACTTATCCAAGAGAAAAGAGAAAGGACCCAAGTTATTAAAATTATGAATGAAAAAGGAGAGGTCACAACCAACACCAATGAAATTGGAAGGATTATTAAAAACTATTATAAACAGCTATATGCCAAAAAACTAAGCAATCTGGAAGAGATGGAGGTTTTCCTGGAAACCTATAAATTACCAAGACTGAAACAGGAAGAAATTGATTTCTTAAACAGGCCAATTAATTATGAAGAGATTGAGTCAGTGATAAACAACCTTCCAAATAACAAAACTCCAGGTCCGGATGGTTTTCCTGGAGAATTCTACCAAACATTCAAAGAATAAATAATACCTATTCTCCTAAAGCTATTTCAAAAAATAGAAACAGAAGGAAAGCTACCAAACTCATTCTATGAGGCGAATATTACCTTGATCCCCAAACCAAGGAAAGACCCCATCAAAAAGGAGAATTACAGACCGATTTCCCTAATGAATATGGACGCCAAAATCCTCAACAAGATCCTTGCTAATAGAATCCAACAGTACATTAAAAGGATTATTCATCATGACCAAGTGGGATTCATACCTGGGATGCAAGCGTGGTTCAACATTTGCAAATCGATCAGCGTGATACATCATTTCAACAAGAAAAGACTCAACCATATGATCCTCTCAATTGATGCAGAAAAAGCATTTGACAAAATACAGCATCCTTTCCTGATTAAAACCCTTCAGAGTGTAGGAATAGAGGGTACATTTCTCAATCTCATAAAAGCCATCTAAGAAAAGCCTACAGCAAATATTATTCTCAATGGGGAAAAGCTGGAAGCCTTTCCCTTAAGATCAGGAACACGACAAGGATGCCCACTCTCGCCACTATTATTCAACATAGTACTAGAAGTCCTTGCAACAGCAATCAGACAACAAAAAGGGATCAAAGGTATCCAAATCAGCAGAGGAGAAGTCAAAATGTCTCTCTTTGCAGATGACTTGATACTCTATATGGAAAACCCAAAAGAATCCACTCCCAAACTATTAGAAGTTATAGAGCAATTCAATAATGTGGCGGGATACAAAATCAATGCTCAGAAATCAGTTGCATTTCTATACACGAATAACGAGACTGACGAAAGAGAAATTAGGGAATCCATCCCATTTACAATAGCACCAAAAACCATACGTTACCTTGGAATTAACTTAACCAGAGATGTAAAGGACCTATATTCTAGAAACTATAAATCACTCTTGAAAGACATTGAGGAAGACATAAAAAGATGGAAAAATATTCCATGCTCATGGATCAGAAGAATTAACATAGTTAAAATGTCCATGCTACCCAGAGCAATCTACACTTTCAATGCTATCCCAATCAAAATACCGAGGACATTTTTCAAAGAACTGGAGCAAATAGTCCTTAAATTTGTATGGAAACAGAAAAGGCCCCGAATCTCCAAGGAACTGTTGAAAGGAAAAACAAAGCTGGGGGCATCACAATGCCGGATTTCAAGCTGTACTACAAAGCTGTGATCACAAAGACAGCATGGTACTGGCACAAAAACAGACACATAGACCAATGGAACAGAATAGAGAACCCAGAAATGGACCCTCGGCTCTTTGGGCAACTAATCTTTAACAAAGCAGGAAAAAACATCCAGTGGAAAAAAGACAGTCTCTTCAATAACTGGTGCTGGGAAAATTGGACAGCTACATTCAAAAGAATGAAACTTGACCACTCTCTCACACCATACACAAAAATAAACTCCAAATCGATGAAAGACCTCAATGTGAGACAGGAATCCATCAAAATTCTAGAGGAGAACATAGGCTGCAACCTCCTTGACATGGGCCAAAGCAACCTTTTTCATGACACATCCCCAAAGGCAAGAGAAACAAAAGATAAAATGAACTTATGGGACTTCATCAAGATAAAAAGCTTCTGCACAGCCAAGGAAACAGTCAAAAAAACTAAGAGGCAGCCCACGGAATGGGAGAATATATTTGCAAATGACACTACAGATAAAGGACTGGTATCCAAGATCTACAAAGAACTTCTCAAACTCAATACACGAGAAACAAATAAACAAATCAAAAAATGGGCAGAAGATATGAACAGACACTTTTCCAATGAAGATATACAAATGGCTAACAGACACATGAAAAAATGTTCAAAACAATTAGCCATCAGGGAAATTCAAATCAAATCCACACTGAGATACCACTTTACGCCAGTTAGAATGGCAAAAATACAAGGCAAGAAACAACAATTGTTGGAGAGGATGTGGAGAAAGGGGATCCCTCCTACATTGTTGGTGGGAATGCAAGTTGGTACAGCGACTTTGGAAAACAGTGTGGAGGTCCCTTAAAAAGTTAAAAATTGAGCTACCCTATGATCTAGCCATTGCACTACTGGGTGTTTACCCCAAAGATACAGACGTAGTGAAGAGAAGGGAGAAATCACTCCCAACAAAGAAAAGATACAGAGTCTGTGGCCTCTGCCACAGAACTGATGGATATGATGAACACCCCAATGTTCATTGCAGCAATGTCCACAATAGCTAAATCATGGAAGGAGCCGAGATGCCCTTCAACAGATAACTGGATTAAGAAGTTGTGGTCCATATATACAATGGAATATTACTCAGCTATCAGAAAGAACGAATTCTCAACATTTGCTGTATCATGGACGGCACTGGAGGAGATAATGCTAAGTGAAATAAGTCAAGCAGAGAAAGACAACTATCATATGATTTCTCTCATCTATGGAACATAAGAACTAGGATGATCGGTAGGGGAAGAAAGGGATAAAGAAAGGGGGGGTAATCAGAAGGGGGAATGAAACATGAGAGACTATGGACTATGAGAAACAGACTGGGGGCCTCAGAGGGGAGGGGGGTGGGGGAATGGGATAGACCGGTGATGGGTAGTAAGGAGGGCACATATTGCATGGTGCACTGGGTGTTATACGCAACTAATGAATCATCGAGCTTTACATCGGAAACCGGGGATGTACTGTGTGGTGACTAACATAATATAATAAAAAATCATTAAAAAAAAAAAAAGAAGCACAAAGGACAGAGACCTGCCCGCCCTGGAAGTGTGGGCTGGAACGCAGGCTGTGGGGCGCACAACTCGGGACACTGCAAGGTTTTTAGCAGCACCAACAGAAACAGAGTTAAAGTGGCCAAGAGAGCTCAGTGGAGAGCAGACTGCAATCTCTCTGTTCTGAGACAGAGGCTAGGATACAGCCACTGCTGCTCTGACTCTCAGAAGAGTCACAGAAAACCACCAGGGAAAGCCGCCAGAGAACAAAAGCCCAGAAATACCAGCTCGCATTGTGCCCATCCCCATTCCCCCTCACAGGGGATGGGGCAACTCTACCCAAACAGGGTTGCCTGAATATCAGCACGGCAGTCCCCTCCCCCAGAAGGCAGGCTGAAAAATCAAGAAGCCCACATCCCTAAGGTCCCTATAAAACAAGAGCACACTGAATGGGTCCTGGTCAATAATTTGGGCTCTGGGCATCCCCGCAACCTCTCCTTATCAGAATGACAAGGAGGAGAAATCACTCCCAACAAAGAAAAGATACAGAGTCTGTGTCCTCTGCCACAGAACTGATGGATATGGATATAACCAAATTGTCAGAAATGGACTTCAGGGTAACAATGGTCAAGATGATGTATAGGCTCGAAAAAAAATTAACAAAAATATTAACGAGAATATAGAATCTCTCAGGGTGGAAATGAGAGCGAATCTGGCAGAATTTAAAAATGCTATGAATCAAATGCAGTCTAAACTAGACGCTCTGACGGCAGGGTAAATGAGGCAGAAGATGAATCAGTGACTTGGAGGATGGGATGGTAGAAAAGAAAGTTAAAACAGAAACTTGCCTCAAAAAAATGCAATCTCAAGAATGTGGATCACGGGAGGTTACTGACTCAATGAAATGTTCCAATGTCAGAATCATTGGCATCCCCAAGGGGGTAGAGAAAGAGAGAGGTCTAGAAGAGATATTTGAACAAATTGTAGCTGAGAACTTCCCTAATCTGGCAAAGGAAGCAAGCATTCATGTCGAAGAGGCAGAGAAGACCCCTCCCAAGGTCATTGAGAGCAGCCCTACACCACATCACGTCATAGTGCATTTCGCAAATATTAGATCCAGGGATACAGTCTTGAAAGCGGCCAGGGGGAAGAAAATCCTTACGTACAAAGGGAAAAATATCAGAATAACGTCAGACCTGTCTACAGAGACCTGGCAGGCTAGGAAGTGTTGGCAGGGTATTTTCAAAGCTCTATCTGAGAAGAACATGCAGCCAAGGATGCTTTATCCAGCAAGGCTGTCATTCAGAATTGATGGAGAGATAAGGACCTTCCAAGACTGGGAGAAACTGAAGGAATTCGTGACCACCAAGCCAGCCCTACAAGAGATATTAAGGGGGGTTCTATAAAAGTAAAAAGGCCCCAAGAGTTATAAAAACAGAAATTTACAATCTATAGAAACAAAGACTTCACAGGAAACATGACATCATTAGAATCATATCTCTCAATAATTACTCTCAATGTGAATGGCCTAAATGCTCCCATAACATGCCACAGGGTTGCAGACTGGATAAAAAGACATGACCCATCCATTTGCTGTCTACAAGAGACTCGTTTTGAACCTAAAGTTACATCCAGACTGAAAGTGAAGGATGGAGAACAATTTTTCATGACAATGGACCTCAAAAGAAAGCTGGGGTAGCAATTCTCATATCAGACAGATTAGATTTTAAACTAAAGACTGTAGTTAGAGATACAGAAGGACACTATATTATTCTTAAAGGATGTATCCAACGAGTGGATATGACAATTATAAATATCTATGCCCCCAATAGGGGAGCAGGTAGATACACAAGCCAACTCTTAACCAGAATAAAGACACATATAGATAATAATACATTAATAGTAGGGGACCTCAACACTCCGCTATCAGCAATAGACAGATCACCTAAGCAGAAAATCAACAAAGAAACCAGAGCTTTGAATGACATACGGACCAGACGGACCTCAAAGATATATACAGACACTACACCCCAGAACAACAGAATACTTATTCTTTTCAAATGCACATGGAACTTTCTCCAGAATAGACCATATACTGGGTCACAAAACAGGTCTCAACTGATATCAAAAGACTGAGATTATTCCCTGCATATTCTCAGACCACAATGCTTTGAAACTGGAACTCAATCACAAGGAAAAATTTGGACGAAACTCAAACACTTGGAAACTGAGAACCATCCTGTTCAAGAATGACTGGGTAAACCAGGAAATTAAAAATCAGTTTAAACAATTTCTGGAGACCAATGACAATGAAAACACATCGGTCCAAAGCCTGTGGGACGCTGCAAAGGCGGTCCTAAGGGGAAAATAGATAGCCATCCAAGCCTCACTCAAAAGAAGAGAAAAATCTAAAATGCAGTTTTTATATTCTCACGTCAAGAAGCTGGAGCTGGAACAGAATAACAGGCCTAACCCACGCACGAGAAAGCAGTTGATCAGAGCAGAGATCAATGAATTAGAAACCAGGAGCACAGTAGAGCAGATGAACAGAACTAGAAGCTTGTTCTTTGAAAGAATAAATAAGACCGATAAGCCATTGGCCAGACTTATTCACAAGAATAGAGAAAGGACCCAAATTAATAAAATTATGAATGAAAGGGGAGAGATCACGACCAACACCAATGAAATGGGAAGGATCATTAGAAACTCTTATCAACAGCTTTATGCCAATAAATTAAGCAACAAGAAATGGATGTCTTCCTGGAAACTTATAAACTACCAGGACTGAAACAGGAAGAAATTGATTATTTAAACAGACCGATTAATTATGAAGAGATTGAAGCAGTGTCATTCTATGAGGACAGTATTACCTTGATCCCCAAACCAGGCAAAGACCCCATCAAAAAGGAGAATTACAGACCAATATCCCTGGTGAGTATGGATGCCAAAATTCTCAACAAGATACTAGCTAATAGGATCCAAGAGTACATTAAAAGGATTATCCATCAAGACCAAGTGGGATTCATCCTTGGGATGAAAGGGTGGTTCAACATTCGCAAATCAATCAGTGTGATAGATCATATCAACAAGAAAAGAATCAAGAACCATATGATCCTCTCAATAGATTCAGAAAAAGCATTTGACAAAATAGAGCATCCTTTCCTGATTAAAACCCTTCAGAGTGTAGGGATAGAGGGTACATTCCTCAATTTCATAAAAACCATCTATGAAAAGCCTACAGCAAATATCAGTCTCACTGGGGAAAAACTGAAAGCCTTTCCCTTAAGATCAGGAACATGACAAGGATGCCTACTCTCACCGGTATTATTCAACATAGTACTAGAAGTCCTTGCAACAGCAATCAGACAACAAAAAGGGATAAAAGGTATCCAAATTGGCAAAGAAGAATTCAAACTGTCTCTCTTCACAGATGACATGATACTCTATATGGAAAACCCAAAAGACTCCACCCCCAAATTACTAGAACTTATAGAGCAATTCAGTAATGTGGCGGGATACAAAATCAATGCTCAGAAATCAGTTGCATTTCTATACACGAACAATGAGATTGAAGAAAGAGAAATTAGGGAATCCATTCCATTTACAATAGCACCAAAAATCATACATTATATCGGAATTAACTTCACCAGAGAGGTAAAGGATCTATATTCTAGAAACTACAGATCACTCTTGAAAGACATTGAAGAAGACACAAAAAGATGGAAAAATATTCCAAGCTCACGGATCGGAAGAATAAACATAGTTAAAATCTATTCTACCCAGAGCAATCTACACTTTCAATGCCATCCCAATCAAAATACCAATGACATTTTTTAAAGAGCTGGAACAAACAGCCCTTAAATTTGTGTGGAACCAGAAAAGACCCCGAATCTCCAAGGAACTGTTGAAAGGAAAAACAAAGCTGGGGCATCACGTTGCTGGACTTCAAGCTATACTACAAAGCTGTGATCACAAACACAGCATGGTACTGGCACAAAAACAGACACATAGACCAATGGAACAGAATAGAGAACCCAGAAATGGACCCTCGGCTCCTTGGGCAACTAATCTTTAACAAAGCAGGAAAAAACATCCAGTGGAAAAAAAGACAGTCTCTTCAATAAATGGTGCTGGGAAAATTGGACAGCTATACGCAAAAGAATGAAACTTGACCACTCTCTCACACCATACACAAAAACAAACTCCAAATTGATGAAAGACCTCGATGTGAGACAGGAATCCATCAAAATCACAGAGGAGAACATAGGCTGCAACCTCTTTGACATTGGCCACAGCAACTTCTTTCATGACACATCTCCAAAGGCAAGAGATACAAAAGCAAAAATGAACTTTTGGGACTTCATCAAGATACAAAGCTTCTGCACAGCAAAGGAAACAGTCAAAAAAACTAAGAGGCAGCCCAAGTAATGGGAGAAGATATTTGCAAATGACACTACAGATAAAAGACTGTTATATAAGATCTACAAAGAACTTCTCAAACTCAATACATGAGAAACAATTAAACAAATTAAAAAATGGGCAGAAGAAATGAACAGATACTTTTCCAATGAAGACATACAAATGGCTAACAGACACATGAAAAAATGTTCAAAGTCATTAGCCATGAGGGAAATTCAAATCAAAACCACACTAAGATACCACCTTACACCAGTTAGAATGGCAAAAATTGACAAGGCAGGGAACAACAATTGTTGGAGAGGATGTGGAGAAAGGGGATCCCTCTTACACTGTTGGTGGGAATGCAAGTTGGTACAGCGACTTTGGAAAACAGTGTGGAGGTCCCTTAAAAAGTTAAAAATTGAGCTACCCTATGACCCAGCCATTGCACTACTGGGTATTTACCCCAAAGATACAGACGTAGTGAAGAGAAGGGCCATATGCACCCCAATGTTCATAGCAGCATTGTCCACAATAGCTACATTGTGGAAGGAGCTGAGATGCCATTCAACAGGTGACTGGATTAAGAAGATGTGGTCCATATGTACAATGGAATATTACTCAGCCATCAGAAAGAACGATTACACAACATTTGCAGCAACATGGACGGGACTGGAGGAGATTATGCTGAGTGAAATAAGTCAAGCAGAGAAGGACAATTATCATATGGTTTCACTCATTTAAGGAACATAAGAATTAGGAAGATCGGTAGGAGAAGGAAGGGAAGAATGAAGGGGTAGGTAAACAGAAGGGGAAATGAACCATGAGAAACTGTGGACTCTGGGAAACAGACTGGGGGCTTCAGGAGGGAGGGGGGCGGGGGATTGGGATAGGCTGGTGATGGGTATTGAGGAGGGCACATATTGCATGGTGAACTGGGTGTTAAACTCAAATGATGAATTATGGAGCATTACATCAAAAACTAAGGATATACTGTATGGTGACTAACATAATAAAAAATTATTATTAAAAAAAGGAGTTGTAAGATATGTAACAAACTCTAAGTTTTTGTTAATGGATGTTTAGTTGCATAAATATTGAGAAACAATAAATATTACATATCTTTACCCTTTAAAATTCCAACCAAAAATTTCAAACTAAATGTGGTAACCAAATAAATGTATCGCCTTTAATTCTGATAAAACTATCCTGGAAATCTGTTTTAGATGTGGGGAAACAATCTGATATTTGATGATATTTGATGGTACTGTCCCCACCCTATCACCCACCCCATCTGGAACTTGAGATATTCCACCTGAGGGAGAATTTGTGTCTGATAACTCTGATCCAGAATTCTTGCCTCATGTGTACGAGACCCAGGCAGCTGAACAGAGTGAGATGTCCTTCAGATATGTCTCAGGAAGGCATGGCTGGAGCAGAGAACCAAACACCTTGCTGGCAAGAAGGGTTAAGTAGAACAGGCTGCCAATCCCCTGAATTAGGTCAGCTACTTCTGTTCTTTGGTGGGGGGTGGGGAGGTGGGGAGGAGTGAGATTTAGGAAAAAACATGGATACTCACTTTCCATTTCTAATTGATTTGCTTCCCTGTTTTATAGGCCAAGATAGGAGAGTAGAGAATAGTACTCCCTTCATTAAGTGTTGTCATTGTACCAACTGCCTCCTATAAGCCTGGGATCTCCTGAGAGGAAGGGCCCTTGCACAGTCTCTAAGAAGGGCATTTCCAAGAACAAAAGTCCCAAGAGGAATCTCCTTGGGTACAGAGGTCTTGTCTTACATAGCTCTGAGCCACTCATAGTGCTTTGGGCAAAGAGGAGGCTCAATAAGAAATTGTGAATTTTTTAAAAAATTTTTTATTATGTTATGTTAGTCACCATACAGTACATCATTAGTTTTTGATGTAGTGTTCCATGATTCATTGTTTGCGTATAACACCCAGTGCTCCATGCAATACGTGCCCTCCTTAATACCCATCACCATGCCAGCCCATAGCCACACCCCCTCCCCTCTGAAACCCTCAGTTTGTTTGTTTTATTTTACTTCGTTCAATTTTGCTTAGGACCACGGGATTTAAATTTCAATCACTGCAGATTTATTACAGTGGAAAAGAAGGGAATCAGAAATCAACTTTAGTTTCCAATCTTAAAATAAACGACAGTGCAGTAAGGTACCATGAGAAATCCATTGGTAGAACAATGGAGTTAAGCAATTCTTTAGCAAATTTAGCAATCAATTGATATCCAT
The DNA here is from genome assembly GCF_024610735.1 of Ursus americanus. Lineage (NCBI taxonomy): Eukaryota > Metazoa > Chordata > Mammalia > Carnivora > Ursidae > Ursus > Ursus americanus. Next base: position 29,364,787 of record NC_142137.1, read on the forward strand.
CTAAAAATTCAAGGCAGTAGTTTCCTTTGGTGATATAATATGTAGATAAAATTCTAAGTGAAAGCTCTGATGGAGCTATTGGTAATCACAACACTTTCACAATTATTTTCGAAGTGCCATGTATTATTCTGTGGGCTAAATAGCATGTCTCACATACTCGCACATGAACACACATACACATTCTCAAAATAAATGCCAAGGTACATATACCTGCACGTTGTGACTATTCATCAATCTCATCGAGACTACCTTAGCTTATATAAAAAACAGGACCAATTTTAAGAGTAAATTTGTAAAATTATATGAGTAGAAAGAGACATAGTGCTGTGATTTTATGTGTTTCATTGCAAATACTACTGTTGAGGCAAAATACCCATCCATGCACATATGAAGGAAGTTTATTCTGTTTTTGAAAATGCATAAACATGAAATACACTGTAATACTTTTTTTTCTGCTAAGAGTGGTTAAATTGTTAGTTTTGAGTCATATTTTTCTGTTCTCTAAGCTTATATTTACAGCTTCACAGAATCCTTAATTTTAACTTATTCTTTGATTCTAGTAATAAGGTGATGGATAGACTTATATGTTAAGATATAGTACATGCATGTGCTTTAGTGTTTGTTTTGTCTTTTTAACCCTAAAATTATTAGCTAGCAATGTAATCCATATTAAAAAACAAATAGCAACAGTATTGGTAAAAACCACATACACTTTTAGACACTGACAACATCAGAATACGACTAAAAAAAAAGAAGTTCAACACAAGGCTAATAAACAGTCCCTAGAATACCTCCCACCCTCTCCATACTACACTTGTTGAATGATAATTCCGGTGAAACAGGGACTCGTATTTTTGGCTATACCTTGGAAAACATACGCTATCAAAGACATTTAATAGTATTTTTTTTTCTCAGAAAAGAGAGAAAAACACACTTATTGCTCAGATAAGGCATGGTTTTAATTTATGAATATCTGCCCTATGGATGTGAGCAAGACAATATGGGACTATAGTTTTTAAAATGGCTACACAACAGAAAATCACCTTAGATGAAATGAATATTTAACCTGTCATTGATTTTTAAAAATTAACCTCACTGCCATTATGCTGAAGGGTCAAAATCATCACTCTGTTTCTAAATTAGCGGTGCCAACTATGTCGCATAGGGCTGTGGGCAGGCGGTCCTGAAGCATGCCATTCTGCCATATCCCAACAAGCGTCAGGTCAATCAGACATCCCCACCAACTGCATTTCCTTTGTCATTTCTGGCTATATTCTTCATCTCTCTTCTTCTTTCTCTCACTTCGATTGAAAACTACTATTTCCTTTATCTCCCTTTTATGCTTTCTTATGATATTGCATTTTATTTATATTGAAAGCAAATATGCTTTGTAAGAAGTCCCAAATAAACAACAAAAATCTTGGAAGGTTGTCTATAGAATTAAAATGGTAGTTTGTTTGAAAATATTAGATGCTTAATACAAGAAGTAACATCTTAAGACTTGAAGTATAGACTGCTTTTATTATATTATTAAAAAGAATGTTCATTAAGGACTAGAATTAAATAACAATGTAGACACAGAAAGACAACCTTTTTAACAATTGTTAAACAAAATGCCCATTACCAAACCAAAAGGTATTTTATCATAAAAATTTGTGCTTTATTTTAAACAGTATAGCAGCAACAATATTTACCATGACACAGCAATGAGGAAATTACTGTCAAAGATAATAAATAGGAGAATGTTATTGGAGAGCGTTATTGGTTGAATTGTATCCCCACCACCCAGAATTCAGATGGTAAAGACTGAACCCCCCCAGTACTTCGGAATGTGACTGTCTTCAGAGACGGGGCTTTTTAAAATGTAATTAAATTCAGATGTAATTGTTAGATTGGGTCCTAATCCAATATGACTGGTGTCCTTAAAAGAAGAGAAGATTGGGACACAGATGACACCCAAAAACCGACAGGGACAATCATGAGAGGACACAGAGAACCTGGTTATCTATAAGACAAGTAGAGAGGTCTCAGAAGAAATCAAACCTGCTGACACCTTAATCTTAGACTTCTAACTTCTAGAACTATGAAAATTGGGGTGCCTGGTGGCTCAGTTGGTTAAGCATCTGCCTTCGGCTCAGGTCATGATCTCAGGGTTCTAGGATCTAGTCCCCACATCTGGCTCCCTGCTCAGTAGGGAGCCTCCTTCTCCCTCTCCCTCTGCCACTTCCCCTGCTGTGTACTCCTTCTCTCTCTTTCTGTGTCAAATAAATAAATAAATAAAATCTTCAAAAAAAAATAGAATAATGAAAATAAATTTCTATTATTTAAAGCATCTAGTCTGTGGTATTTTGTTATGGCGGCTCCAGCAAACGACTATAGAGGATAATGGTGTGAGTGTACCTGTCAGAGGAAGGTAAAAATTGAAAAGTTCCATGTTTTCCTTTAGGCATGAAGGTGCTGGATAAGATAAACTCTGCTCTTTAAAATACCAAAACGTCTTTCAAAGTTCCCATTGAAAAGGTAAATTAACATTGTTTATTTCTCTACCCACAATTTTTGTTCACTTTAGAAAATAGGCTTTTAGCAGTCTAGCATTTGCATTTGATTATCCAAAGAGGATTTAAAGAGTGTTAACAAAAAGAAAAAGAAAAAAGATCACTCGGTACACAGTGAGGGAGGAAAACAGGTGAAATGGGATGGAGGGTGAGAAAAGTAGGTAGTATGCGGCGACCAGACTAAGTCAGCTCCTGTGCTTCTGTTGAAAAGTTTACGTTCATGGAGAAGTACAGCAAGGACCTCTAAAGAGTCACAGAGGGCCTGTGGCTGCTCAGAGGGAGCCAAGGACAGGGTATGATTCAGAGGCTAGGTCTTGCTGATTAGCACTTTTTCACTTAAATTTGTAATCCGTAAGTACTTGCCAATTGATATTTTTGAGTTAGGGAAATACCAGAAGTTGTTCTTTGAATGTTTTAAAAATCATTTTTTAAATTTGAGTTTGCTTCTTTTTCTATGTAAGGTATACACTCCACCTTAAATAAATAAATAGATAGAGAGATAGATAAAATAATAAATAAATAAACAGCAGTAATTTCTACTGTTAGAATTTTGGCCACAATTCTACTACAGAATGCCCTTGTGAATAGCACAGAAATGGGATTAGGGACTCTTTCAGTAATAAGTTAATAAACATATACTACACTCGAAAAGTTATCTATGTGCTCAATTTAAATTACGTTCCAACTGACCTCACACTAAATACACTTTTTTGATCACATAAAAGTAGGGAATTAAGTACATATATAAATGCAGAATTAGGTGCTTCTATGATAAATATCTTTCGGTAAATTCAATGATAATTGCCTTTCTAGATGTAATTAGTTACTATTATTAAGCCTTTAGTAATTACAGGACTTCGACACTCAGTACAGTAGTATCACTTTTCTCTCAAAGTAGAGTGATATGTTTTTATTTTATCAAGCAAATGGAATTTGAATTCTTGAGAGACTGTGTACTAAGTTGCAAGTTTCATTCAAATTAAAATTCCCTTGAACCTAAGGATGGACTCACTCTTGGCAAAATATTTTTGAACTTTACTGGGCAACAACACAACCCATGGCATTACAGAAAACTCAGAAGAATGCACATATTACCTCTAATTGGAACTTACAGAAATTGCCGTCACCTAACCTCTCCCTAAGTTTTGAAATTACTTCACTACCCAAGCCATCTGTCATTTTACCCATGGGTGCTGGAATAAATTTAATGCATGGGGCAAATCATTGCCCTTTAGAGGATGCTAATCTAAGCACAGGTGGCACCTGCACAGGTATTAGAGCATATCCACAACTGGCAGTTACAGCACATTCCTACCTCCAGGGTGGTCAGTATAGGCATGCTGGTATTGTCCAAATTGCAGATGAACTCTTTTAGGCCTTTAATTTCCTGCCTGAACAACCACACATTTATTGATTGTTTTTGTGACCTTTTTTTAAAGCTAGTGAGTCATTTTAAAAAATGTGTTCCATGTTGTATTCTCTGTTTTCTCTTGTGCACTATTCTTCTAAAAATGTCTGTATTCTTGCTCTTAATTTTGCATTTCTTAAAATAAAACCCACAGAGGTAGTCAACATAAGTCTACCATCCAGAGTACTACATTACTAAAATGCATTCTCTGTTCTTACAACATAAAATCTTCCCAAGAAATGAACAGCTAAATAAAGTGAAGCTAAAATTTTAGTTACCTCAAGAGACAACAGAATGCCATGACATTCTAAGTCACTGTTGTTGGCCTTTCTGCTCGCCACCTGATGGCAAGAATTGATGGCCTCTACATATGTTTGACAATTCCCCAGTGGGTAAATTTCCCAGAGGCATTATGGCACTTCTGTCTCTTAGGAAGGAGACATTTGATTACTCTTCGAGGAAACGCCTATGCCCTTATGGAGAATGAGCAGTGTGGCTGAAGTAGGGGGTAAATGTTCTCTGCAGTTGCCTGTCCTGAAAAATCAATTGTTGCAAAGAAAGTGCATTGTTTTTAGTCCTTTTTCATGTTACTTAAACCAAAAATCAGTTCTTTCAGATTTCCCCCTAAAATCCTTTTGCCATTCAGGAAGGTCTTAAAACTGTAGAACTTTCCAAGGATTCCAGATGACAGGCATCCCCCTGGTTTCTTTCTTACCTGGCACATTTAAGTTAAATGCTCCTGTGGATAGGTCAGATGCTATGTTCCTTCCCTTTTAGAGAGGTGTTTTGAAAGGGCAGGAGATCTGAATTTCCCTAGCTGAAAACTCTGACTCGGCCTTAACCATAGAGCAGAAATACCCTCTGAGTCTGTATAAATACAGTGGCTTTGTGTTCTTGACAGGGCTTAAGCCTCATTGCTATGGTATTAACTGGGACACTACAGAAACCATAAACTAGTAACTATAACTCTCTCTCTGAAAACAGCTGCCATGGAGCTGTAGAATATTTTCCTTAGACTTCAAAGCCTTGACGTTTCAAGGAAAACCCAGCATTCTTGGCACAGTAGAGCTTACTCAACTAAAATGTCTTATATAAACTATTTGCACACATGAAAACTTCTATAAATGTGAAGAAATGTATTATTGTAAATGACTCATACCTTCAAAAATGATATAATTTTATATGATTTATATTACATACTAAAGATTATGGTAACTATAAAGGACCAGTACCTTATGTGAAACATCTAAAAATTTTATGAAATAAAACTAATTGGCCAAAATCAGATCTGCTGGGTCACTCAGCCAAAAGTATCCAGGAATGAATAGCAGGCTTGGAATCAGGATCACTGGAACACGGTGCTGACTCTGTTTTAACAACTACGTCATTTTGGGATGCTCCAACTGGAAACTTGCTCTTTAGGATTGGTGGGTTTCCATTGTGGATGCTAGTGCTCCAAATCAGAAACTCTCTTTATTCAAAGGTCCCAGGAAGAAGGGCAGCTTGCCGACCTACTCTACTGGAGTTATACACAAACCTCAGAGTGATATTCAGTGAATGTTTATTGGAGAGGTAATTGAGAAAAAAGTTTTAATGTCTAATATTCATAGAAATATGGGAGATGATATTTCATTCATACAACAATAATTGAACCTCTGTAAAATTCCATGAGGTCAGGAGTTTTTTGAATTAAAAAACATGATGATTGACATAAAATTTTCAAAGGCTTGAAAATAAAACTGAGAAGGCAGTTCACGCAAATAGCTAAAGAGAGAGAAAAATGGTTAAAAATTTAAAAGACACCAAGGATCAATACAAGAGGTGCAATATTCAACAAATAGGAAATTGAGGGAAAAAAGAGATAATGGAAGGGAATAGCAGATCAAAATAAAAAAGAAATACGTGATTAGTTAGTAAAACTTAAGAAAGATATAGTCATTAGAGTCAGTCTATTAAGTATCAATAGGATAAATGAAGACCCATACTTCACCTAGATATACTCTCATAAAATTCCATAAAATATAAGGAGAAGATTCTTGAAATTTCTAGTTGGAAAAAAAATAGATAATCTACAAATAAAAGTATCAGAAGGCCATTGGGCTTCTCATTAGCAATGCCTTAATGGTAGAATACGATAAAACAGTGTCTTAAAGTTCAAAGAGAAACTATTTCGAACCTTCAATTATATACCCAGCTAAACTATAATTAAGCACAAAGACCAGATAAAAATATTTTCAGAGACACAAGCACTAAGAAAGTTTCCTTGATATGTACTGTTTCTGAACTTATTATTCTCATATCCAAGCAAAATATAGGCTCTAAGAAAGAGTAAACTCAAAAGTTCAGTGAAAGGAACTCTTAGGATGGCAGTTGGTGAATAGGTCAACAACAGCTTATCTACATTGAAACAAGAATTGCTAACCTTTTAATGCAGATCAAGTCAGCTTTTAACTTCTGTTCAATTTAAGCATCAGGTCTATATTTCATATCTAAAACTATAAACCAAAATAAATCTACTTTAGGCCCCTATTCATAACTGTTTAAAGAACAGCAATTGACATTTTACTTTAAATACATAGCCTCGATGAAATTTTTAGGAGTAAGTCTTGCTGGTATGGTTACCAAATTACCTCAGATGTTCTGAATGTGATATTATATCCCAATTAATTAATTTACTCAACTCAATTGGCAACCACACATTGAAACCTGGAACAAACTGATAAATGGCTTCTCATCTGTTGTTAAGTGCTGCAATTAAGAAGTACACATACTGGTTGACTAAGCATTCCACCTTCATAAGGAAGTAATTGAACAAATGTGCCAAAATTAATCTAAAGAATTTTTACTGTAGTATTCAATGTATTCATTCAAGAAATACTCGAAGGATTTATCATTTGCAAAAAGTAAAAGAAAGAAAAGAAACAGTCGAAATACATAAAAATAAGTTATAGGATAAAGAAAATTATAGTCATACATTTTGTCACTAAGGCAGTGATTTTGTAAAAAGTAAAAGAAAGAAAAGAAACAGTCGAAATACATAAAAATAAGTTATAGGATAAAGAAAATTATAGTCATACATTTTGTCACTAAGATCGTTTATGGCAAGATCGTTATGGCATATTTGTTAAAAATGAGAGGTCTCCTAATATATGTTTAAAGGAGAAAAGCAACTTATAAGATGTTATATGATCTCAATTACATAGGTAGATAATAAAAATATTGGTTGATAGACAAAGTATCTCCTTCCTGGTTATATATAGTTTTTCCTACCCTTCTGGATCTGTGCTTCTCTTGAGACCATCTTCCTCCATAGCAGCAAGATCTAATTTCTTGTCTTCTAACTCCTCCTCAAGGGTGCCCTTCCCCCACTACATTTTGGATAAAGACATTTACCCCATGATTGTGTCCATATCATTCTTTACCGCCCCCTCACCCCATGCCTCTGCCGGATCACTCAGGCTTCACTTCATTTGCTGCCATTTTAGTACTACTATCCCTTCTTTCTCTAAAGAGCATTAACATTAAGCTTTTATGTGTAATGGGCTAATCAAAGATCTGTGAGTACTGGAGGGTAATTAAAGTTGAGGAAACAAACTATTTCAAATATGACAACTCCATGATACCTAGAAATTTACTGTCTATTCTCTTCCATAGGGAACTTTTTTCCTATTATGTTCTCCTGTGGGTATTATTCTATAGTGCTGTTATTTAGAATCATCTTTCCTTAACGCAGTATGTCTAAGAAATGCTTTTTAAATATCTTTAACAGTCTGATGAAGTTTGTGAACTCTTTCTCAGAATAGGATTTTTTAATGTTAATGTTTATGTTGAGTTTTCCCAAAAAATGTACAATGTTTTCCCTAAGAGGAATGCATTTCCAGGCCAACTGCCCCAAATTTCTATTTCTTCCTTATATACATGTATTCTAGTTTTTTCCCTATCTCCATCTCTCTCTTGAGACAGAGACAGATAAATATATTTTCAACAGTGAGAATGATAATAAAAAACATAATTTTACTCTCTTCTTTATCCGTACTTTATAAAAAATAAGATGTCTTTACATTGAACAAAGACTGTTTATAAAATAAAATAAGGAAAAGAAAAAAAAATAAAGAAGTTCCACAACTACCTCTATATTAGGCTTTTATTACTTGTGATTATTAGTCTTGTTTGGGAAACTTTTGCATAGTGTTAACAATCACTGCCTAAAACGATGGAAGGATATCATTGGATTCTGAAGGCCCAGGGTGCCTGCCACTGTAGATTCTGAATTGTGTTGTGTACTGCTGCATACTATTTTCAATAAATACATTTTCATATCACTGTGTTTTGAGGCTACATGATGAGACCAATTGCAATAGATACTAGTCATATAAAACTAGATTGTAGAGGAAATACCCAGGAGAAATTGATGGAAGATTCAAGATTCATTCACATGAGTCAATCTCATATATAAAAGAATATTTCTGCTATTTGATGAGATAGATATCACATTGTGTTGGCCTTGGTGCAGGAAGCACATCTGGGAATAGGTCACATAGAACCACTAACTAACAGCTGTGTCTGGGATGGATCCCGATATTGACAAGAATTAAAGTACTTTGAGTCCTTTTACTTTGCGTAATTGGCCAAAAGCATCCTACTGGGCCATGGATGAGCTTGAGAACCTTTGGTCAAAAATTCATATTGAATGTTTAGATACATTTTGGGAAAAAATTTTCTTGAGTTAGTCCTCTGGAATGATTTGAATAATTTTACTGCTATTTCAAACTCCATTAACCATGCAAAAAGAGACACATTATTATCTCTTACTCTGAGTCAGTTAAAATTCTGAAAAATCTGACAACAGAACATTTTCTGCTCTGTCACCATTAAACTTCAGCACCATTAAGAGAATGTGCACTATTATTTACTCTGGGATATTTTTTTTACCTTTTTCAGAATTTTACGCTATATACTGTATTTAATGTTTTAAAGTTAATTACTATGCCCACTTGAGGTCAGAGCACTTAGTAGAGCATTTCTCAGAACTATTTTGATGTTCTATTAATTAAGACTCAGGTCCATATGGAAACAAAATGGTTTTCTAACATATTTATTCCTTCTATTTAATATTTATTAAGCAGAATATGCATTAAGCAGTTTAATAGTTCTTATTAGTAATATTTAGATACAAAATTTTAAATAAGATATAGCTCATGTTTCATTTATTTTTTAAATAGTTTCACCAGTAGATCCTAAATATTTGCTGAATGAATACACAAATGGTAGTAGTTATCCCTGAGTTCTTACTTTCTCTGATTTAATTCACTGTAGATAGACATAGTCTCCTTATTCAATACCAGTAATTCTCATACTCCATCTTGTTTAAAACAGGGGTATAGCAGGTATCATTGTTTGTGCTAAAATGATAATTTTTGAATACATATAGTCAAATTTTTTAACAGTTGCTTAAATGATTCTTTCAACAAAAGTGAAAAAAATCCTTTATTTTTTTCTATAAACAACTATGACAAAAAAATTATTCCCTTACTCCCTGTGGTAGTCATACACAACTGTGATTGTTTTCCCTTCTTACCCTCCGCCCCCAACATCAGTTTCTCTCTTCTGTGACCCAACTTATTTTACTTTGATCTCAGCTTGGAGCTGAGAAGATATCGTCAAAGGCCAGCAGGGGTTGTTCAATTATGTTGATGGTGGCAGAAATGGCCTGAAATGTGTCAGGGCTCTGGATTATATCCCAAGAAAGACTCTGGATAAAGACTAGACAGAGTCTCCTATTGTTACTATGAGCCAAGCTTATTTCCAAAAATTTGCAATAACTCTAACTGCACTAGATAAGTGTCTTCACGTATGACAAATCATGGAGGATGAAAGAAGATGATGATTGTATACATCTGACAAGAATCACCAACAATGGATTCGGAGTCAGAATAGCCTGGGGAAAGACCTGGGCTGTCCAGATTCTCCTGTATTCATGATACTTTCAAATATATTTAGCACACTTGCCTAGAATATGGTAGGCATTCAAAAAATGTTTCTCAACTGATTTAGAAACCTATTTGCGTGACTCCTTTGATTATCAAAGCAGCAAACTGGTAGTTCTGAATATTATTTAAGAATGGAAAAAAAAGAATGAGAATAGAAGATAGAAATAGTGATCAGCCTAGGAAAAATGTTTGTTCTTCACCATACTTAACTAAATTCTTCAGACATCAGATGATCTAGTGATTTTTTTTAGGAACAAAAGGACACAAATTTGAACAGATCTCCAAAATCAACAGGGTAGTTTTCAGTGCCTCTGCTTGTCTAGGCCATTTGGTGGTGGCCTGAATAATGAGCACCTTCAAAGGCACCTGCATTGAAAGATGCTGGTGACCTCACGCACACAGTCAGTGGTTAGCGTTAGACTTAGGTTGCAATCAGAACCCATAGAGAAGTTGCATAGAAATCCCAACTGAGAATTTCCAGAAGCATTTTTAAGGCAAAGAAGAGCTGAGTATTTTAATGGAGACATCTATCAAATGGATAGGTTTTTTTTTTTTTTAAGTTGAACTATAGATTACAAATGAATTTTTCTCCTAACCCTGCCCTCATATCCTTTTATTACTTTGATCAAGACCCTTAACTCAAGAGTGCCTCAGTTTCCTCATCACTATAGCCAGGTGGTTAAATTAAATTATTTCTCAGGGTTCCTTCTGCTTCCATTGTGTGATTCATCCTAAAAATCAGGTTTCAAAGCTTCTAAAAGACTGGGTATTCCTAGAGAATAAAAATACTCTCTTATGGTTCCACAGCTGTGTAGTATAAAAATTACCGTCTCAGTCTTTTTCTGTTAGATGATTTAGTTTGACCCTATCACAAAATACCTTTTAAAATGGACCTCTCTAATGTTGAGAAAGACTTGGACATACTTCTGTTTTTCTTTTTAATTTTAATACACTTTTTCTCTAACACTCAGTTTGTCAGGTTGATTATATTATAATAACTAATATAAAAGATAGTATGGTATTTCTAATATTTGTCTCAATTTCTCTTTCTTCTTCCACATTACTGATTTGAGTTTTCTGACCTGGCTGTTTGATAGGCTGACAGTGATGTAATTAAGAATGATTTTTTTGCTTTTTCAAAAACGGATATTTAAAGCCTTTGAAAGGAAATAGATATTACTGAAACAGCAAGAGAAAATAAGATTAATACAATCCCAATCATATGCAAACCAACATTGTTCAGAAAATGGAGATGGAAGAAGAATTTTTTATTTAAATTTTCTGTCATTTAAATTTATTATTTATTACTTGGCATTTTTAGGCAGCTCTAATTCTACCATTTTAGAAATAGTTACAGGTATTTGATGGGTGCTTGTGGTTATCTTTCACTTTGACATGATAAATAATAAGCATCACTTTCAGTCATGTAAGTCCAATTGTAATAGAATCCCCAACAAATAATTTTAGAATGAAAATTGCTATGGTGGGACATCTGGGTGGCTCAGTTGGGTAAGCTTCTGCCTTTGGGCTCGGGTCATGATCCTGGATCCTGGGATCGAGTTCCACATCTGGCTACTTGCTCAACAGGGAGCCTACTTCTCCCTCTGCTTGCCACTCCCCCTGCTTGTTCTCACTCTCTCATAAATAAATAAATAAATAAATAAAATCTTTTAAAAAATAAAGATCTATTTCCAAATACAATCACATTCTGAGGTACTGGGAGTTAGGATTTCAACATACAATTTTGGGGAGATGCAATTCAGTCTATGACACCCTATTAATAAATAGTTATGTTATTTCCAAAGTTTTGTTTTAAAAAAATCATATTGTAATAAAATCGTTTTATTAAAAGGTTTCCTTATGATCACAACTTTCTTTAGGGTATATATCTAGAAGTGGGATTATTTTTTTTAAGATTTTATTTATTTATTATGTCAGAAAGAGAGAGGGAGAGAGAACTAGCACAAGCAGGGGGAGCAGCAGGCAGAGGGAGAAGCAGGCTTCCTGCTGAGCAAGGAACCTGATACGGGGCTCGATCCCAGGACCCTGGGATCATGACCTGAGCCCAAGGCAGATGCTTAATGACTGAGCCACCCAGGCATCCCAGAAGATGGATCTTTAAAGAGGTAATTAAGTTAAGGTGAGGTAATTGGGAGTGGACTAATTCAGTATGACTAGTCCTTTTAAGAAGCAGACATGAACAGTTACATGAACATGAACATTCCTGCCCAGCAAGCATGAGGAAACCATTCCTTTTTAGATGACAACAGAGACCAAGTGGGAAACCTGGACTTCTAGCCCCACCTGGCAGTAACAAAGTAGTGCCATTACCCATTCCCGGCAGAGTGGTGTCAGATGATGCCAACTGACAAGGTTTCAAGAACTTCCAGAGTCACAGAATGTCCATGCTTCAGTTGAAAATCACCTGTCGTACCACAAATGAATGAATTAGAAAAGATAATCAATAGATGATGGAGATGTTAGAAGTAACTCCACCAAGATGATGGAGGCGTTAGAGAGGAGACCCACTTCTCATAGTGATGTTGACCCCTCCACTCATGGCTGTCTTGTTTGATTGCTAATGACTGCAGCTACCTGGGACATGTATGTTGCCATTTTTCTTGTTGTTTTACCTAACATCTATAAGTTTTCTTGGCCAGTGGGTTGGTTTGATACAAGCTACTCTGCCATTGTAAGATCAGAAATCCTACAGCCAATATTTACACTAAAGATATCGATAAATAATTACAGGAGGCTGATTTACAAAATGTATATGAAAGAGACCAAAGGGTTTCGCTTGACCACAAACAGCAAAACCAAAACGCTAGAGTCAGAGAACTCAGAGAAGATAATGTATCTGTTAGGCTCAGAGACTAAAAAATGAAGAGTTTTCAAACCTCTCACTAAGATGATGAGAGACCAATAAAATTACATAACAGAGGAACTATCTGAGTGCATGGAGCATGTTTGGCTTGGATAGGGATAATTATAGGTAGATGTTAGGAGTGGAATTAGAGAAAGCTTTATTTGAAGGTTGTAATGGGGAAGGTGTAGAAATGATTTGAGTTCATCTGTACATCTAGAAAATTCAGGAATGCAGATTTTGCTTAAATTGAACATTGAAACTTCCAGCCCACAGGGCTATCCAACAAAGCCCTGGGCCCTTCCAGAAAGCAAGTCCCTTACTAGTCAAGCTTATATTAGATGATCACAGACATAGTGTTATAGAGAACATTTTTTTCCATTAGGAGGTAAGTTGCATTAGAACAGAAAAACAACAACAGAAATATTTATTTCTTTATTGAAAGTAAATGATATGCCTGGTGCTCTGTAAGCACCTTATATCAAACATGCATTTAATCCTTTATTATTTTCACTTTACACGTGAGGAAACTGAAACATAGAGTATCAATAATTGGCTTTGGGTCGAACAACTAGCAAGAAACTGAGATAGGACCTAATCACAGGCAACTTGTCTCCAGAGACCACACTCTGATGCATCAAACCATACTGTCAAAGTGAAGATATTTTTTCATTTCATGCTTTAAAGTGGTTCAGAAATAGGTGGGGTATAAACCACTCACAATGAAATGCACAATGTGTATTTTACTTGTCTACCATTAGGATAATGTTGCAAATAACATGGTTAACATAGTCATGGATTCCACATTATTTGCTACGTGCTTTATTTACTGAATCAGTATAAGAAACAAGGGGTATGCTCTGATAGAGCTGATTGTCTAAATAACACACTCACAAGAAGATATACAATACTATAGCGGTATATAAAATTTGCCTCTGTGTGTGTGTGTGTGTGTGTGTACATATAAAATAAACTGATCAGGCATGTAGCAGTTTAATGTCTTTGGGTAGCATTACATAAATATCATAATAGTGGACTTGATGGAACTTTGAAATGTCATTTAATACCACTCTAATGCTTACTTCGACTATACTGGTAGATTTATTACAATCATTTTAAAATGCATGCTTTTGGAACTTGCCAGGCAAAAGATTCTAAGATCCTTTTTGTTATCCAAATGATTGTTTTCATAAGTATTGTTAGAATGTTTTCCCTTATTTACAACTAGAATCTTTCTATGGAAACCACAGCCATATACCTCCATTGCTATCCCAAACGCAGGCAGGTTTCATCCATTACACGTTTGGACCCATTTGATGCTGGCCAGTTAACAAAAATGGACCTAATGCCATTTTGTTATAATTTTTTGTGTGCAATCCTTCAGATGTTGAAGAATCAATCATTAATTTTGCCTCTTGTGATTAGTGTGAGGATCCACATAAAAACTATTTTAACCAAAAATAAGCATTAGACTTGACTGTTTTTGAAAGGTTATCAAAATAACATTAAGGAGTGCTATCTTACCTCAGTGCAATTATGACACTTGACCCCCTTAATTAACTCTGTAACTACATTTCATATTTTCTCTTAGAGCCTTTGACACAAATGTTTCAGCATTTGCCTGAAAGCCTATTTTTCTCTTTTACTTTTAAAGTCTTCAAAGGAGTCTGGAATTTCAGAAAACTGTCAAAATGTGTTGAAACATATTTAAAGGAATGCATATTTTTATGGGTTGGCATAGTTTGTATATGCTATTTTCTAGGTTTTCAGCTACAAATAAACTAGGAAAGGGTTTTGTGTGGGGGAAATACCATAGTTGTCACAGGGCAGAGGGGACTCTCCAGTGTCTTTGACTTTTGTCCAGGAGAAATTAAGAGAAGAATTCATCAAATGTGAATGTTAAGAACTCAGAAACAGGAATGTTTGTCCAGAGCCCCAGGCCTCAGAGCAAATGCTCTTATGCTGCTGGGCTCCAGGGGAAGACTGAAGCCAAAGTCAACATGAGCAGAAACTCCATCTGACTGATGCTGTGGAAACAGCTGTGAGCACTTAGCTGGAAAACCACCTCAGATTCCTCTCCCAGAAAACACTGATGACATGGGAGATGGGGAGCAGGAAAGCTCTGTCCGGGTCTCTCTTCAGCTGTGGTCAGAAAAAAAAAAATACTTTCCTTTCCTGAAAACTGTAAATAGATGAGTTCAGCCCTGGTCATAATAAACCACCAAAAAGAAAAAGGAAAAAAACAAAACAAAACTTTTCTTTTCCTTAAATTACCTCATGTCTCCTCCTTTCTTTGTATATTAATCGGTATTTGGCTTAAGTCATCTTTTATGTGGATTTTTTGGGTAAAGACTCATTTGATCTTAGGTTCATCTCCTACATGAAATTGGAGAGTATTCAGAACAGCATTAAAGACCAACTTGACTAGTGAATGTTGAATTTTAATAAGTTTTCAATTTGTAAGGATAGCCATAATTCTTTTGGTTGAGATTTTATTTTCCTCTTATTATTCTCCCTGGTAGCTTTCGTTTTAATATTACATGAAACAATGAATAGATTTTGATCCAGTCTGGGGAAAGTGAATTTCTTCCCTTGCAATCACAGCTTTAAAAACTAGCATGGTCTTCTAAAGAAGAGCTATGGGTAAAGTGGGTAAAAAATCTTAAAAATAGGAACAACTAAGGGAAAAGGGAAGCAGAGATGGCATTATTGCACTTCCGAACATTCTCTATATTATAAAATGGCACATAGCCAAAGTATCCAATGTTGACAATAAAGTATCTGGACTGGACAAAAACAAGTGCTATTTATAAATATACATCATCAAAAATTAATTTGTCTTTCTGTTTAGATACCTATTTAATCATTTAAATTTCATACTTTTATGATAAATTTAATTCTGGTCCCAATTGTCAATATATAACATGCATTATTAAAATAAATGATAAATTTTAAGCATGATTTTTAAAGTGACTTGCATTATTGAGCACCGTGCTTATAAAGTAACTAGTATCATTCTAAAACGATGATATCTCAAAAGTTTAAGGTGAATTTCATGCATGTGTTCAACAAATATTTGTTGTGAATAGGCACTATTCTAGACTGACGATATAGCAGTAGACACAGCAGACTCCTTTCCTTCATGGAGATTATATTGTAGTAGCGACGCAATATGCAATTAAAGAAATGAATATATTATAGGTCAGGTTTAGATAACTGCTATGGTGAAAAATAAAATAAGGAAAGGCAAATAAGGCACATTGAGGTTGGCAGCTGCCAATTTATATAAGGTGCTCAGGAATGGCCTCTATAAAACAAGTTATTTATAAGCAAAGACATGAAGTCAGATGGAGAATCATGTCTTGTGTCTATTGGTCAGAAAAATGTCTGAGGCAAAGAGCAAAACAAATGCAAAGCTCCTGAAGTATAAAGATAGTTGGTTTATTTGAAAAAGTTCAGGTGACCAGTTTGGCTAGACAAACAGAATGGAGGGAGACTGACAGGGCAGAGGGTAGTGGGGATCAGAGCAAGGAGGGTCCTGTGGGCATCTGGCTTTTGGTCTGAGATGGAAGCCACTAGAGAGCTTTGAGCAGAAGAGAGGCCCAACTTAACAGAAGTTTCCGGATCCCTCAGGCCCCTGTGTGGATAATGGAATAGGGAGGTAAGAGAAGAAAGAGAGGAATCATAGGTCGAAGGGAGGAGAGGCTTGGAACAGGGTTGTGGCAATGAAAAAAAGTAAGAAGTGGTTGTATCTTGAAATTATTTTGAAAGCAAAACCCATAGAATGTGCTCATGATTTAAAGAGGATTCAGAGTTGACTCCAAACTGATCAGAGCAACTGGAAAAGTAGATGGAAGGCTTTTGAGGAACTGAAATGCTTTGGAAACATTAAGAGATCCCTCAAATGTCTCAAATGGCTAAGAAACTGCAGACAAGAGAAATAGATGCAAGTTGATTTTATGGGGAGGTATAAAGCTTCCAGGTCTGGGTGAGAGGAATAAAGTAGAAATAGCTAATGATTGACTCTATATAGGGAATTAATTCAAGGTACTGAGCCAAGAAATGAGAAAAAATTGCTAGAAAAGAAATAGTGTATCAGGAGCTTTCCCAGGACTAGAATGATAGAGTTTCCAAGGCTAGGCTATCTTCTGAAAGCCAGAGTATTTACTTTAAGATGTGAAGACAACTGATAGGGTATGGAGGGTTCCAGCAAAAGACATCTACTTACTAATCTCCTAGTCAACAGTGGAATGCAGCTACTCAGAGACATACAGGATAACACTGTGCTGTGATCAAGGGCTCTGGCAACATGCAGATGAAAATCCTGGCTCTGCCACTTATAATTTGTATGACCTTGGGCAAGATATGTGACCTTTCTGAGTTCCTTCATCTTTAAAATAGTGGTCGGAGAATTAAATGAGGTAATGACTGTAAAATTCACAGCACAGTGCTTTTCGCAGAATAAATTCCAATGACTGTTATCTGTATCACCACCAGCCCTCAGAGATGCATCTGAGCAGAAATGAGATTTCAATGATCAGGGCCCCAGTAGGCTAGATAGAGCAGAGAGCATGCAAATCTCCCTTTACCAGCATGAAAAAGAACAGCTGCTTCCCATATGGAAATAAGATGCTTGGAATTTTTCATGTTATTGCTTTTTTTATGTCTCCTGAGTTGTCACCCAAAAAGGCTAAAGCACCTCAGATGTAAATGTCATGGTTTTTCACTTCTTGGAAGAATTTGAAATGAATGTGCATTAAAAGAATTGCCTTAAAACAATAGAAATGCAGTTATAATTTTCTTATCAAAGCAGTTACTGAAGTATGAATTTTATAATTACAATTAAGAAGAAATATGAATGCAGACAAGAAGGGAAAATGAAAAACTACAAGAGTTGTAGTATTGTGGAATTATGATTTTTTTAATCTCAAAAAGCTTTATTATACCATATTTTGTAATATATATTTACCTATTGTTTTTATAAATTTATAATTTATGTTATAATGCATATGTACTTATATGTAAGCATATGTGCATAGTAAAATGCTAAGTGATTATATATATCAAAATATGAGAGTAGTTATGCCTCGATGGCTATGGATAATTTTTCAATTAATTATATTTTCAAAATTTTCTAAAGTTTTTTTGTAACATAATTTTACCAAAATTAACAGCTCTGTTCAGAGCTAGTGAGAATAAGATATATGCTTATCCCCAATCTTATTAATAAATGGCAAAATATTGATCTCCCAGTCAAACATCCATAGATGAAGTTTTATTCCTCATGGTAAGACAGTTTAGGTCTTTTTTCAAGGTTCTTCATGGAAAAAATATTGTAAAGGCTACTTATTAGGTATTAGTTTTAATAAGTACCCATTCATTCATTTACTCACAGTAAATAGGAGTCAAAAGTCACCATAAATGCGTAAGTAAATGAGATCAGAGTATTAAATAAGATGTAACTGACTAATTAAATGTTGACCTATTTGGTATAGTTTGAGTTATTCTGTTTCCTAGGTCCTCTCAAATCAGAAAATCTCTAACTTCCTTACAAAAATTAATGTAAAAATGACTAAATATTAAATTATCTAACCAAGTCAATGTTATTCCTAGTATTCTTAAATCACTGAGTAATATTCACTTGTTCCTATAAAACTTGCTCTCACTTCCATCTTTAGATTATCAAGTATTCTAGCCAATCTCTTAAGCACCATCTGGCAATTTCTAGGTAGGGATAAGTGTTGGGAAATAGACACCTATTGTGGTTCATGGATGCCCTGTGCATTTCCTGAAGCTGTCTGCAAAGGTATTGTTTCCATATAAACCTCACAAAGCCTCAGAGCATATCAAATTTCAGATAGTAGTGACTATCTGGAAGACCTTACCCTGTTTAGTATTTTTGCTAAATAAAACTACTTAGCCTTTAGCAACTGGCATCTGCTATAAATGTCAGTGAAAACATACATAGGAATTTTCTAATGTTGGGTTTTACTCACATTACCCTTGGCTGGCAAGAAAACTTCTCATTTAATAATCTGTAAGTTTCATGGAAACTTGTTGTTCAATATACCTACAGAAAATATCATACAACCGTAAGAAGCCTTAGGAATAAGATGCTATCAAGGTTCTACATGCCGGTCTGGTCATATTAAAGTGCTTTGTGGATGCCAATGAGCATGACGTGAGATAACAAAAAAAGCAGGTAACTTTACGTCCAAGGAAAGTTTATCCTCATAAATTTTAGTAAGAGTCGTGGCTGCTAATTAAGGCCAACTCTCAAGGCCAAATGTAGTTGGCCTTCATCAATCCACCTGATTCAGTACAGCTGTTCCTAAGGGAAACTGGAGGCATGTAATTTGTTCTCACAGGATTTGTATTCTGTCTTATTTATTTATGATAGATCTTTGGGTTTAGAGGTTACATAACCATATGTTTATAATACCATTAATTGACCACATAATTTATGTATTACTGACCATGAAAGTAATTTTTAGGGACCATACCAATAAAAAAATTAAAAAGACCTCTTAATGATATAAAATGTGAGTACCCCAAGTGCCTTTGAGTTATTCTGTTTCCTAGGTCCTCTCAAATCAGAAAATCTCTAACTTCCTTACAAAAATTAATGTAATAATGACTAAATATTAAATTATCTGCAATGATAATTTAATATTTTTTGTAACATAATTTTTTGTAATTATGTAACATAATTATGTTACAAAAAATGATCAATTGGATCATGTAGGAAACTACAGAAATCACATTGTTTTGCATTTCTGGAGACAAGCCACAATTTGAGAACACTCAGGAAGAATTAGCAATGCTGACTCTGCCGTGAACAACACAATTCAAAGAGTGCTTTCCTGAGACTTTAAAAATTGTTTGGCAAGGAGAAGGGGAGGATGGTGAAGAATACAATTCAGAAGGTGACCTAGCTGAGACAGGTGAGAAATACACTTGAAAGGAAAGTGGGAACTTTTGCTATTTGAGTTTAGGAATAGTGTGATAGATAATGCAGGCTTATAGAAGGTCTTATCTTACAAATAACATGTTTTGGTTCCAGGATGATATAAAGTTTGAATAATAACAGCCAGATTCCATTATTATTAAAACTATTCTCTTTCCACAGTTGTAATTGGATTAGAGCCCAAAATTCCAGAGCAGTGGGTCTTAGGAGGAATAGTATGTAGAAATGGAGCATTGACTGCTTAAGAAAACAATAAAAAGGGACACAAGCGTAAGTTTATATGAAATTTCACATTCCAACAAACTTCTTTTCTTTACCCTCCTGCTATCCTCTGTGGAGAGTCAAAAAATTTCAGATTTTTGACTCAGTGCACATTAAAAAAATATATAATTTATAAACTTCTTTCCTCGATGTTTCAACAAAAGGAATGTTGCCATTACAGCTGTCAAATGTGGGGGTTACACATATATTCCAATGAATACAACTCAATACCACTCAAAATATTCTTAGAGACTACTTTTCAGAATTTTATTCTGGATCCATTATAACAACATAGAGAAACTTTCTTTTCTCCCTCCCTTTCTCTCTTTGCTATAACACTGAAATAGTCTTTCACCCATACTTTTGTTTAAATGAATTTTGGCTCCTCCCAAAAATTAATCCTCTTCCTTCAACACATGACTATTCACCACTAAGGAGAACTAAAAGAAGAAAAACAAAGAAGTGTGCTTCAGACATAAAAGGAAATCTATAAGAGTAGTGGGGGTATTAAAATGGTAATCACATCCCCACCAAGCTGTGACAAAACTGAATAGAACAGAATTCATCTGGAGCTGTGTTAAAAAGTTAATTTAATTACTTTATAGTCCAACCTCATAAATCAAGAGATTAAGGACCCAATATTTCTTTTGTCTGATCATCTGATCATGGAAGTTTTGCTCACTACACCTGTGGGCAAGAAGGATATCAGACACAAGTAACATTCTTGCTTTGTGTTTATGAGAGTTGTCATTTTTTAAATAAGAAAATAGCATATTTTGAAAGAGATTAGGACAAATAAAAACATAATTCTGTATAAAATAACCAGGAAGATTACTGTTGGATGACAAGTCAAGCCACATGGATGATTATGATTGGTGGGGCGTGATTATGATTACTCTGGATGGATGGCTTTAGAGGTAGTAAAGGGCATGTTCTATAGGGTTTCAGTCCCAGCCCTTTGACTTACTAGCCATATGATCTGGAACAGGTCTTGCACATTCTCTGTGCCTTAGCTTCTCCATTTCTAAGGGGGGGGGATTATAATAAGAAGACGTAATAGAGTTGTGAAGGCCTCATGAGATAATACATGTGAAGACCTCACAACAGTGTTGAGTAGCCATGTGTACTCTACGCATATTGCCTTCTGTATGATTGCTATTATACATGAATAGCTGATTATGATTTCTTGGTCAAGGGCAAAGAGATGTAAGAAATAGTAGAAATAGAAAGGGTTGAAAAGTCATGAAACAAAGAGTCTTTCTCCAGTGATTTCAAGTAAAATGGGTCAACAATAAGGATCAGTCTTAGCTCTGGGTCTCAAAAGCTTCTTTTCTTTTCTTTTTTTTTTTCTTTTAAGATTTTATGTATTTATTTGTTTGAGAGAGAGAGAGAGAGTGGGGAGGGGGAGCCAAGGGAGAGAGAGAGAATCCCAAGCAGACTCCTAACTGAGCGCAGAGTCTGACACGGGGCTCAATTTCACAACCCTGAGATCATGACCTGAGCCCAAATCAAGAGTCAGATGCTTAAATGACTGAGCCACCCAGGCGCCCTTCAAAAGTTTCTTCTCTTTCTTAATTAGCACTTTCTAAATGGGAACAAATTTTTTTTTTTTGAAAATAACTGCAACAAAAATGTAGAAACTATTCATGCTGAATAACGGAGTAGAATAATAGCATTTATGTATCTTTAAGTTTCTGAATACATTTTATGATTAAATCTTCTCCTTGGTGAATTCTAGTTAGTTCATAAAGATACTAATTTAGATTTTTGACATTCAAGTGTTTTGGTATTTGTGGAACACAAGTATTTGATGAATGCTGGTACTTAAAAGGCATAAAAAGTTTCAAATGATGTCCTAAAGTAGAACTGTAATTCATATATATACAACAACGATGATGAGAGTTACAATTAATTGAGAGCCTATAAAATGCCAGACACTGTTCTTTGCACTTAACATGAAACAGCTTATTTAGTCTTCTTCACAACCCTACGAGCTGGATACAGTTTTTATTCTCTAAGGTAAGGAAGCTTTGGCAGAGAGAAACTAAGGAATTGGCCAAGATGGCATAGATGTGAAAAAGCTACGATGTGAAACAGAGTGAAATTACCTAAGCAGGCATTTCTCAATCTTCCAGAAATAGTGCTCTATACACCATGCACACTTCTTCCCTGAGTGCCCTGCTTGTTGAAGTTGATGGAGAGAAATCAAACGATCTATGATAAGATGATAGGCTGATAGCCTTTTGTACTGATGGGTTCCCTTTGTTTATTGCAGCTCTGGCCCAGAAAGCTGCAGCAGGAGTTATTACTGTAAAGACACAGATGCCTGGGGCAGAAGCAATTGCTTCATGAAGTAAGACTCCCCCTTGCATATTCATTACACACATTTATACATTAGTCTCAGCCTATCTCAAACAGGGACATTCTCTTTCTTTGTGGCCTTTCTTGTAGCTTCCCAGGGTTCTTTCCTAAATTGAACGAAGGCCTCTAAGCATCAGCTTTGAAATTGCCATGGCTAATTGTCTAGGAGATGTTTGTATTCAAGCAAACACCAGGACTGACATCCTAAAACAGAACATCATAACCTTTGTTGGCTGATTCCCCTGGAGATGATTAATGGAGACATGACTAAATACACTTACTGGCTATAAAAGCAAATTAGGAGGAAAAAAAGCAAAAAAAGAAGGCCATTGGGTAGAGATACCAGCAAACCTTCCAGGGCAACCTGCTTTATGACTTGCTAAGAAAGGCATTGATGTCTTCCCTCAAACACTCACAGATGATTTAGAAAATCACCTCATGGTAGTTTTATCATGTTGGAAATAAAGTTTTATAAAGTACAGAAGACTCTCAGTGTTGTCAGTATACTTTTAGTATATAATCTGATTCCTTGATTAATCCTTTTTGAGATGAGGACAAACACATGACAGGGCACATGGATATAACTATCGTGTCTACTGAAATATATAACTGCATATCAGGTGAGTGATAAGGGACACAGGCTTACTAAAGAATGTTGCTAGGTTCTAAGGGGTTCCCGTATGTATTAGCAATAGGTTATGTTGTTGCTACTATTTTTTTAGCTAGAGCAATTTTCAAAACATAAAACAGAAATAGGAACCATATGGATACATTTATACTGAATTCAGCCTTTGGGTTTTAATGTAGAAGACTGGCATATTTATTTTTAACAGTATCAAGAAATTATGAAATAAAAAATTAATGAAAAAAAATTAATGAAACTTTACCTTTATAGCCAAAAGAAATACACTTCAAAAAGGGAACACATTACTGCATGTTATTTTTTATGACATTTTACAAATTTAGGTGTAGAAAATTGAATTTGGGACACGTTACTGTGAGTGGTTTAAGATTCAAGCTTAATTTTTTCATTTGTAAACTTGAGATAATAGTTACAAAGAATAAATGAGAAGACATAGGTAAAATATTTAGGAGAGTGTAAATGACTTTATGCATATGGAATAAACATTATCTATTATGTTTCTAGATTAATATGACTTATCTAGAAAGGTGTCATCATTAATAAATTTTGCTGAAATTACCGAATTTCAGTATGGATAAGAATTAATTAGATTAATTCTCCGCATTATTAAAGATGAATATGTCAAATGGAAAAAGGTTTAGAGAAAATCCAGAAACCATTAGGAATAACATGTTCATCCCTATTGGGAAGGTTAGATAAATTACATAAAGAAAGGGAAAATATAATAGAAGACAATATGATCAAATTTCAATATATATAACTTTTGTTATCAAATCATTATGTTTGATTAGCTGATGGAAGGTAGGCTCACCTAATTTGTAACAGCATAAATAAAACAGAATAGCACACATATTAAGTGACAAAATTAGGGTAAAAATATAGCTTGACAGCCACTATGGTGTACCCAATCCAACAAGATTGAATTTAAGTGAATGGGCTATAGAATGGAATTTAGGGCAAATTCAGTTTGAATGAACTTACTTTAGGTGAAATGCTTAGGAAGAATATATGTATCATCTTATGTTTGAACTTTATGTTTGCTGTCTTTAATAGTAGGATGTATCAGTCTGGTACATCAGCTAGAATAGGTTGGACATCAAATACCAAAACAGCTTACAAAGGAAAAATCCCACCTAGCAATAAGTCCCAGAGTAGGATAGCTTTCGATCTGGTTAATTCTGCTGTTGAAAATCATTAAGAACCAGTGTTCCCATGGCACATGTATGGAGTACTAGCAATAAAAAGAAATAAGCTACCGTTTATGTAAACATAGATGAATCTCAGATCCATTATGCTAAGTGAAAAAAGCCAGAGTCAAAGGTTATATACTGCATGATTCCATTTATGTGACATTCTGGGAAAGACAAAGCTATGACAGAGAAGAAATCAATAGTTACCAAAGGCCAGAAGTGGAGGAAGGTGATTGACTACAAAGATGCATAAGAACTCTCTGGGGTGATGAAACTATTCTGTATTTTGACTGCGGGACTGTTACATGACTTTACATATTTGTGAAAATTCATTGGTTTTTCACTGTATTTAAATTTGATAAATTTTAAAATAAACAAAAAAGAACTGCTTTGTCATCTTTTGTGTGTCTGCCTGACCTGTGACTAATTCATCTCATGCTTGCAAGTTAGTTGCCTGATTCTCAGGTATCACGGGCAGGTCAGATAATGTCCAGCAGAAGGGAAGCTGTTCCTTTATGCGTTCTCTTTTTCCATGCAGGAAATTATTTTTCAGAAACCTGTCTCCCTACTCCCTCACAATAGACTTTCCACACATCCCATGGACCCTGGGTCAAGTGTCCATCCATTCCTTAATCAATTCTGGCAAGGAAAACTAATTAATCATAATTAACATGGATTTAGAATTTAACCTTAAGCTTGAGATAAAGACACCTTTCCTGAGGCTAGATACCTGAACACATTAGAAATTCACCTGGTTAAGGATAAACCATCATTGTGGTGAACATACCTAGTAGTGATGAACAATGAATAGTGTCTGTTCAATTGGCTAGCAACCTTGTGATTTTATTCAATGACAAACTTTGATACAGGTCAACAGGAATGAGATAAGACAAAAAAACAAAACAAACAAAACAGTCAAGCTAAAGCTTGACCTTACTTGCATACTTACTTCATACTCTAATCCTTGCATCTAATAATAGATGCATTTTTCTATAATTGGAAATGTAATACCCTTCAATGTAATACTCTTGAGAAAGTTGCTTGATGAGAGACTGATTTGGAAACTATGTCATTTAAGGCATTACTGCAAGATATATAACTGGTATGTGCACCAGCATGTGAAAGACACATTAGATTAAATCTGTATGTTGTTGAAGACTAAAGAGAGAACCATAAGAAGAAAGCACAGTGTGATGCAGGGGAGAAATTTCAAATACGGTTAAAGTTATCCAAAGACTTCAACGATGGTGAATCGTCACTGTGAATATTCAAAGCTGACCTAGACAATGCCTATATAAATGTAGTGGAAGAGGATTCTAATATCAGATGGATCATTGGACTGGACATTCTAAGACTCCACAATATTGATATGATGCTAAAACTTTTTTTAAGTACACAAGGAAATAGATATGTATGTGTGATTTTGTGCATGCAAGATACTCAAATATACATATAAAAGACTAGAAATAAAATTGTGTTATATAAGTCAATAAGATTATGGATGAATTTAAAACAAAATCTAAGGGACATCTAGATAAGAAGTGGAAAATTTCAGCTTAAAATAATACTGGGGAGTCTCTGACACGAGTGGGCTCCATTCACCAGGCAACCCTAACAAAACCTCTGTCCTTGAAATGTGCCTCCTTTAAGAGAGACTCAAAGCTGACACCAACTCTGGGAGCCTATCCTGGTTCTGCTCCTTATCTAATCCAAAATGTTTGATGTCTTCTCTGCTTATGGTTTCTAGGCATGTGATTTTTGAAAATACATAATTGAAGACATTCCCCGACACAGAGATTTTTGTGAATTTTCATAGACTGCAGAAAAATATATGATTGCCAGCTGATCTATAAAAGGGAGAATAATGCTTGACAAATCATTTCTCTATGATGATGCATAGTGTTGATTCTCTGTTGAAGTATTATTATTTTTAGTTTTTTTTTTAACCTAATGCAGTTTCTTTTTGTTTACCAGTTAACAGAAGCAGAAAGGCCAAGACTAAAAACGGTCACCTATCATCGATAGAGCCCAAAGGAAGAGCTTTACATTTCATAAGTTCCTATCATTATTATTTTTGCTAATCATGAAAAAGTGGTGCTATCTTGAAATCATTCAAATGCATCAGGTAAATTAAAGAAACAGCTTAGTGATCAACACTTAAGCGGAAACACAGTATAGCTGAAAGTCTAGTATAGTATAAAGAATCACTTAATAGCACAGGTGTGCTTGGGTTATTTTTAGCTGCCTACAAAATTCAAAGTTAAATAGCAAAGAAATTGCATGTAAAGCTCTTTCTTCATGGTCTAGTTATATCTATTAACCTTTCCCTCATGTTAAGTGAATTTGTTCTCAAGTTATTTAGGAGCTCCCATTATCTTATACATAACTTTAGAAATGCACCCTGAACCAAGAGGCTTGCTGCATGGGTGTGTTGTGCTGAGCAAACGTGAAGAAAACAAAAAGACCTTAATTAGGAGAAAGACTATAAGACCCCAAACGCAAGAAAACAAAAGGACAATAACAGAACATCAAAAAAGAAGGACTAACTGAACATAATAAGAAAATAAAATAAGTAAAAACAAAAACAACAACAAAAAGAAGGGCCATAAACTTGTTGTGTTTGTTAATTTCAGACATGCACTGAATACAGTAGTCCCCCCTTATCTGATATGTTCCAAGAATCCCAGTAGATGCCAAAACTATACTATAAACCATATATATTCTGTTTTTTCCTCTACATACATACCTATGATAAAGTTTAATATATATTGGGGCACCTGGGTGGCTCAGTCTTTAAGCATCTGTCTTTGGCTCCGGTCATGATCCCAGCATTCTGGGGTCAAGCCCCGCATCGGGCTCCCTGCTCAGCAGGAAGCCTGTTTCTCCCTTTCTCACTCCCCCTGCTTGTTTTCCCTCTCTCGTTGCCTCTCTCTCTGTCAAATAAATAAATAAAATCTTAAAAAAAGTTTAATATATAAATAGGCACAATAAGAGATTAACAATTATAATGAAAAAAATAGAACAATTATAACAGTATACTTAACAAAAATTATGTGTGATCTCTCTCAAAATACCGTATTGTACTGTACTCACCCTCCTTCTTCTTTTGATGATGAGATATAAAATGTCTATGTGATGAGATGAAGTGAGGTGAATGACATAGGCATCATGACTTAGCATTAGCCTACTGCTGACCATATACCAGAAGGGATCATCTCATTCCAGACCACGGTTGACTGCTGGTAACTGAAACAATGAAAATCAAAACCTCAGATAAGGGGGACTACTGTACCTACATTCTACAAAGCTCTATTTTGGGCATTTTATGATGACATGATGTATAAAACCATTTCATTTTCTGCCCCAGTGAGTTCAATACTGTTATAGAGAAGAAAAGTGACCCTTATGATATACATTTCCTCTAACATTAAAAGTTAAATCATTTTCCATGGGTTGTGGAATTCTTACACTGTTTTTATAAGAAAACATTTTCAGAAACAATTTACACCTCCTTCTGGGATGTAAACAAGAAGAACAGGCAGAGACTTTCCAGAAAGTTACGAGCTCTTCCTACTTGATTAAGGGTTTCTCTACTTTTCTGGTTAAGTCAAAAACTTGAATGATTTTGTTTTAAAAAGTATATTTATTCAGTCACTAATACTTAGATTGAATGCTTTTCTAACACTCGTATTGCAGGTATATAGAACAGTTTAACAGACACTCAAAAGATAAAAGCTGGCCAATTTCAACAGCTCCATACCCTTAGCCCATCTAATTTCCCATAGCCCCAACATGACAGAGACCCCTGTATCTTCTCTACCCAGGGGAATGTTTTATACTTCTGAACTTTTACTTATTCTGCTTCCCCAACCTGAAGTTTTCTCTCTTCTCTCCTCAACATTTATTCAGATCCAGCTTAATCTTCAAAGTCCAACAAAATCCTTGCCTCCTACGTAGAGCCTTACTGCAGCAAATTATATTGGCATTTCCTTCTCTCTCTGTTACTTATTATGTTTATCTGAGAGGAGTGGTGTTCAGTGCTACTGTTTTGTTTCCATCTGTTCAATAGGTGTCAACCCTGTCTGTACATTAGATTCATTAAAGGTGCTTAAAAAAAATGATACTTAGGTCTCACCCCATAATAACTGAATTAGAATCTCAAAGGATAGAGCCTGAGCATTGCTAGTTGAAAAAATCTTTCCAGGTGATTTTGATGCAGAGTGAAAATTGAGAAACCAGTTGGTTTAGGATAGTTTTAACCCAAAGCTACTCATAAATGGCTATAATTTAAGACCTTTTTCCCATCTCTTTTTGATTATTTTTCTGCCATACAGAAAAACACAGAGCATGTACCACACATTTTGGATTCTTAAATTCAGATGTCAAAGTTCATTCTGGCCCCAAGTAGTGGATTGGTTTCACCTCACACACAAGTTCCAATCAATTGATAGTTACTTCTAGCACATCACTTTGAGGAGGATTCTGAGGACCCTCTGGCTTTGGCAACCATCAAAGCCTCTTGGCCACATGGTGGAGGAACAAGGAAGACTCACCATGCGTGCCCTCCCCCTCTCCCTTTTTCCCTCTCTCCCTCCTTCTCCCACCTGTGCCGCATACACAGACTTGGAAATACACACCGCAAACCCTTAGAATTTCTATTTCCATTGTGCAGAGTCACAATAACCAGGAGAAGTAAGAAAAAACTCTAAAAATCTAACATATGACCTCAAAAACGCCAATATGAACTATCCAATTTATATGAATACTAAAACCATTTTTTATCAGTGTCTGGTTTAATGTGGATTAGATTATACCAGTGGCTCCCCTCCACTCAACACACCTCCTTTATTTTCATTTTCCTTAATTTCAACTGTCTTTGATGGTACTGAATGGAAAAGTCCCCTTGTCACCAGTGACTAAGTGTTACTATTAAGATTACCAAGATTGGCTGGGCTTCTGCTCCTAAAAGATACACTTTGGGAATGGTAAGATTTTCAATCTAGTTTTCAAGTTCTGTTGTCTTCAGAAAAGATTCAAATTTTTCCCTGAAATAAATAAGTCAACTGATGTTCTCACTTTCTATAAATTATTGACAACAGAAATGCCAAATCATAAATGAAGTATTTTACAAAAACATATTTGCATTTTTAAAAATAAAATGAAGATTCCAAACTCAAAGAATATTTCTTCTCTAATTTTCCATTCTGTCAGATATTATGTGTTATCTTTGATATAATTTTGGCAGATAACAACTTCTCCTATGTGAAAACAACTGTCCTGTGAATTGTAAATGATGTCTAAGGATTTTTTTTTTCTTAAACAAAAGTGTCTGGATTGATTGTGTCTGGAATTCCTCCAAGTTGTAAATATCTCTGTCTAATGGTTTTTAGCCAGCTCAGTTTAATAGCAAACATCTGAAATTTTTTAAAAATGAAAGAAAGAAAAACACAACCCTGTGAGTCTGCATAGTGTTTGAATGGGTGAAAGTAATTCAGACCATAACAATTCTGCATTCTTATTAAAGGGGGAATCTTCTGTTGTCATAACCACAACCTCTCTAATTCCACGAGCCAATTACAGGGTGTGAGGTAATAATGCTCTAAAGGGGAAATACCATTCCGTTGACCTCAGAACTAGAGGGAATAGGTAATGGGGCTGGGTAAACAGCATAAAATAATAAGCATGCACAGCAAGTAAGGTGAAATAGAAATAGAATGTAATTATAACACCTTTGATCTTCATGCTTTGAATTTACTGAACTGTTTTTCACTGTGGCTGTCTGTGTGCAGAGAATGGCTTAAATTCCCCACAATATACACCTACTCAAATAAATGTTTTCATCCAGCTAACTCCTCAAGTTAGTTATGATCAATTTTGATGGACTTCAGGGAAGTTTTCAAGTGGATTTCTTCAATATCAACTAATTAGTTGATTGTTTAAAAACACTCCTACACACTCTTTATAACTAAATGCTTCAAAAATTCCATAATTTGCATGTATAAAGAATGAAAATCATATTGTATGCAGAAAAAGACAATAACACCTTTTCTTTAGAGTGTATACCATTTCTTCTTTTGTCTTCCTCAGACTATAGTGAACATAAACTTTTTTTTTTTTTTGAGGCGGGTGCAGGCAGCAGGAGAGGGACAGAGAGAATCTTAAACAGGCGCCATGCCCAGTGCAGAGCCCAACATGGGATTTGATCTAACAACCCTGAGATCATGACCTGAGTGGAAATCAACTGACTGAGCCATCAAGGGGCTTAGTGAACATAAACTTTTAAAAACTCCTATAGCATTTATGTCTGTCCAAGAAATTTATCACTCATTGCCTTAATCACAAGTCTTGTGTGTGTGTGTGTGTGTGTGTGTGTGTGTGTGTGTGTGTGTGTGTAGATGCTACTCTAAGTGCAGAGAACAGGCTTACCAATCTTAGTATCCCTCTTGTGGGAGTCGTACAATACTCGTATCTAAGATTACAAATACTGGGGATGCCTGGGTGACTCAGTCAGTTAAACATCAGACTCCTGATTTTGGCTCAGGACATGATCTCAGGGTTGTGAAATTGAGTTCTGCGTCAGCTCTCTGCTGGGTGTGGAGCCTGCTTAAGATTCTCTCTCTCCCTCTGCCCCATCCCCCACCCCTCCTCCTCTCTAAAAAACAAACAAGCAAAAAAAAATACAAATACTGGAGCAGACTAGCTCTGCAACTGACTATGTAACATCTCTGAGTCTTAGTTTTCTCACCTATATTATGGAGATAGCACAACCTTCCTCACAGAACTGTTAAAATATTAAATAATATAATTTCTATTATTATGTTATATATACATAATGGTTGATTATTAGTGATTACTCAAAATTTGATCATTATTACTAACCATAATATACAAAAGAAAAAAAATGAGACAAGATGTTTTAGATTAACTGACATATCACTTAGGCTCCTAATAGGAAATCAATGATAGACTCAAATTGGAATAATTTGAGAAGAGTTCATTTACCCGAGGACTTACAACTAGGAGAGTATAGGAGAACTATAAAGGATAGTGTAGAGACCTGAAGGGATACATGGAGCTATAGGTTACTGGAGCCAGGGCAGGATTGAGACCTGTGGTGTGCATATCATTTTCCCTGATTCGTCCCCATTGCTCCATACAATGCATTGTTCCTTGTTTAACATTTTTAACCCACATAATTCCCTGTCCATTCTTTCCAAGCCCTCCAATTTGCTTTTATAGCACATAATCTTTATTTTGATTTTGGCTGCTTCGATTCCTCCCATACAACAGACCAGAAACATTCTTTGTTTCTTTCTCTGTTCAATATGCAATGGGTGACCTTGATTCCTTGACTAGGACTTTTCATGCAGTCCTCAGCCACCACCCTTTATCAGTACTTGTTATCACCAGAAATGGCACCATTTCTGAAATCACACTTTCTAACATTCTACTCTTTGACCACAACTTCCTGTGCTTTCCAGCTCTCTTGCTCAAGCTGGTAGGGCTTTAGTAGGTAATGGTTACTTCCCTCATCACAGAATTAGTGTATCAGTCCCATCTTCTAAATGTAGATAGAAGGTCAATGAGTATAAATATATAAATACACTTCAAAGTTATCCAAAAAGTGTTTCTCTTGGAAATTAAGAAAATATAAATGATCATGGGGCGCCTGGGTGGCACAGCGGTTAAGCGTCTCCCTTTGGCTCAGGGCGTGATCCCGGTGTTGTGGGATCGAGCCCCACATCAGGCTCCTCCGCTAGGAGCCTACTTCTTCCTCTCCCACTCCCCCTGCTTGTGTTCCCTCTCTCACTGGCTGTCTCTATCTCTGTCAAATAAATAAATAAAATCTTAAAAAAAAAAAGAAAATATAAATGATCAAAGATAAATTGGGCTGAATGGTGGTTTCACCAATTCATCTTATGGACCTAGGAATTTCCATGAGTTTCTGCCGTGCATTTTCCCGGGCTTGATCATAAGGATTTTATTTAATGATTAAGGGAGTCAGGATTAGTTTCTTGGTTTGCAACCAAAACAAAACAAAATGAAACCAAACCAAACCAAACCAAAATACAACAAAATATAACAACAACAACAAAAACTAACATAGCTTTTGAACTAGGAAATAATATCCTGTATCACTAATTTAGACAGACTAATTGATAAGAAAAAATAGAAGTTAAGTGAGAGAAGTGAAATTGTCTCTTTTAATTAAATAAAACTAAGATTTTCAAGGTTACCTTTGTACAGAGTTTGAGTGATCTGAGTCTTGCTCTCTTCAGTTACATTTTTTTCCCCTAAGCTTCCTCCTGCCTTTGATTACTCCTCTCGTGGTTTGCTTACATTTTTAGGTGCTATCTCCTCTTAGGCTTTAAATGAACCAAGTATGGATAATCATTCTGTATAGCAAAGGTACACTAGGCTGAAAATACACAACATATTGCTAATACAAAGGAGAACAAATGCCTCAGATAATAAACACAAAGTATGTATAAAGTGTAAGGAGTCCAACTTATAAAATACAAGTGTCCAGGCCTGCTCACTTTAGGTCCCTGCTGAGTGCACAATCTCTGGCTCACCCTACCTCTTGATAGAGCTACCTCTACTCAAGCTCTAAAGGGCCAACATGGCTTGCCATCTTTGTCTGAAACTCTCACTTCCTAAATATCTATATTCCTGGTATTAGTGCCCTTACACTGGGTCTCCATATTTTAGAGGTGTCTCCTCTGGTCCTCCTCCAGGTACCTCTTCACGTGGAATGAGAAAACGGATAGACTAAGGAAACCTGCTCATCCAGGGACTATAGGCTCCTGTCACCACTTCTGAACCATCCTCCAGGAACCAGGGACTCCAGTACAGGTACCAGACCCACTTACAGAGACCTTGTAGTCCTCTTCACTACATCCACCCTCTGAGGGCAGATCATACTCTAGAATGGAAGCACTTCTAGGCCTGAGGGGGGCCACGTGAAATGAAAAGATAGGGAAATACTTAATAAGGGCACTTGAATTATCTTTATTAATATCAGGTACAAACTACATATTTTAGATTAAAAATACACAATCATTAAATGTTAGAAATTATGGGAAAATAGTTTACACTGAAATATACAAAATTTGGAAATGACCTTTTTTATTGTCCTATGCCCATACTCTAAATTCAGTGAGGTTCTGCCCCACTTTGCAGAGTCTGTATACAGAGTTCCACATACATAATAAGGAAGTGACCTATGCTTTAGCTGGATGATTAAGGAGAATAGAAATCCACATACAGATGTTTGGATGCTTTCCAACAAAAATAAGCCATTTGCTTTTCTTCTCAGTACTGAAAAAAGATGAGCAAAAATATTAAAAAGCAAAGATAAACAGGCCTTGCTGCATCATCCAAGACTGATTACATTTAGGTCAAGGTCATATGATATATCAGTGTGGTTTTAATTATATTGTTTTCTAGAGAGTATTATGGGTGTGTCCCATTCCAATTTCAATTATTTCACATAATTTTTCAACTGCCTGTATTACAGTGAGCCATGCTCTTCAGCTTTAACCAATCAGAACTCCACCTAATTTCAGTGGGAATATTTTATGAGGATAAGCTGAATATTTGTACCTAATATCTTGGAAAGCAACAACAAACTGTGGATTAAAACATAGCTTTTGGAAATACAGGAAATGCCCTTTGTTTCATCACACAATTGCCAAAAGAACTACTGTTAGTCAAATGGTATATAGGAATTTACCTATTTAAATCATCAAAGGTGTTTTCCTGATTCCAAACAACTCCAGTAACAATGAAAAACCTCTGGTTAAATAAACAGTGCATAAAATAATCGTACAGAATAATGGAGTGGAGCCAAAAAACCACCCTCAACTATTCTGAGGATTTGCTATCATCATACATCAGCAAGAGTGTTACTTTTCATGCAAAGTCTCATTAGTCTTTTTTTTAATTGAAATATACTTGACATTCAATGTTATATTAGTTTCAGGTGTACAACATAGTGATTGACATTTTATACATTACAAACTGCTCACCATCTGTCACCATACAATGTTATTACAGTATCATTATACTCCTTATACTATACTTTTCATCTCCATTATTTTATTTTACAACAGGAAGTTTGTTCCTCTTAATCCCCTTCACACATTTCTCCCACCCCCACCTGCACCCCCTTTCCCCTCTAGCAACCACCCGCTTACTCTCTGTATTTATGACTCTGTTTCTGTGGTTTTGTTTGTTTGTTCGTTTGCTTTGTTTTTTATATTACACATATAAATGAAATCATATGGTATTTGTCTTCTCTGATTTATTTTACTTAGACTGTTTTATACACATGATATTAAAATTACCAGAGTAAAGTAGGGAGAGAGGTTAGTTTTAGAAAACTGGCAGCCCATCTTCAAGCCCTTGGTATGAACTACAGATTTTTAAATTATTTTAATTTTAAAAATTTACTTTGAAATGATAATGTCATGTTGGTATATAAGTAAGACACCCCACTTGGGCAGACCATACTATCTGTACTATCCAAGCTATCTTAATGGATACACAATTTACCAAATCATTAAATAATAGGGCTACACCTCAGTGGTTAATTGTTGCCTTTCTAGTATTTTCTATGTATGGGGATGTGTACATGTTTCTTGTCCTTTTGATATAACTAAATCTCCAAAGAATAGTCTAATCTGTTATGTTAATAAACTAAAATCTTCAAAATTTTGTATTCTCATTTCCATACCATGTATGCACATTCGTATAAGTGGTAAGTTTGGTAATCAAAACATCTTTTCCACCATTATAATAATTACATAGATAACAGGAGAGTGTGTCTTAATTTTCCATTAGAAAAAAAAGCAACAAAAAGTATTACTTGTAAAGTTAACATTTTAAAGTTTTTATTTTCTAATACAAAATAATATAGAAAAGATATGAGATTTTCACTAAAATTCAACATACCAAATCTTTAGTTTTTGGTGAACTATCATGCTATATGAAAACTGTAAGATTTAGGATAATGAGAATAAATGTGTCTTTATCAGGACCTTTCAGTCATATTGTTTAGACGCCATTCAGTGTATTTATTTATTTTTGGTAACTGAAAGAGCTCTGAAAGACAGCGGCTGAATTTTCGACATTTCTCTAATGTTTATGTAGCATGATTAAAATAATGAGAGTGATTTATTGTACTTGGATAGGATCCTGATTTTGACAGACATTAAATTAACCCAGTTGTGGCTAACATTGTATTTTGAGAAATAAGCAACTACAATACTTTAAAAAAAGAAAAAAGATTATTTTGTATGATTATTTGTTGCATCAAACAATATAATCAATCATTTAATTACCTGAATTTTATTATAAAATACATTGTTTTTAAATGGCAATGTTACTATTCATAAAAAGTATTTTGGGGATAAATAAACAAATTGGGATAAAACCATAGAAAAGCTAAAGCACTGGGGAATTCCTTTGTAACTTAATGAATCTAATGTATTTGTGGTCAGTTTCTCTTCAAATATTTAGAGAAGTAGAGAGAATATCGAATACAGGTTCTAATTTAGAAATGTTATTGGGAGAAAATAGAATGCACTATACATTTTGTTATTATTAAAAAGGAAACACATTTATGCAAAGTTATTTTACCTGGGTATTTATGAATGTATATGGACCTCCAAATATCCAGTTGCTTGGAATCCTACAAATAATCTACCCTGCTGACTCATTCAGATACTCAGATATCACCTGGATATTTCAGTGTAAACATGAGCCTTATCAAGAAATTATTTAAGTTGATTTATGCTTCTATTCAACATGTTTACCCCAAGAAAAAACAGATACTGCTCTCCTTTGCTGATTTGTTTCTTTACATTGAATTTCTTTATTGATTGTGTTTTCACTTAATTTGAACTTAGAATATGTATCAGATCTGTGCACATAGTTGTTAGTGACACTTTGTTAATTGTGGCAAGATAAAGTTGCCAGTGCTGTAACAAGAATATTTTATTAATTGTCCAGGCTGGGCACCAACCCAAGGTAAAACCAACATGATAAATGGCCCGTTGCCATTGCTTTCAAAAGAAATTACAGTACTATTCTTCCCTCTCAAACATTGGCTCAATTCCCATTTTTTAATTGATCTGCAACAGGCTGACACTATTATTTTTCTTAATTTTCTTGTTTTGGGGTTGCTTAATGGGTTTCTCTCCTTATTTCCCTACTCACACCCCATTATTCCCACTATGTAATTGCATGTAATTTATGTAAATTCTTAATTTCTCTGCCTTGTTTTCAGCTCCTTAAGGTGAAATTTTATGCTTAAGTCATTCCTCGCTGCTTCTTTATTGTTCTATTTGACAGGTATCAGTAGTTCCACAGAAAGAGAGAGAAAGGGAAAGGAGTGGGAGAAGGAAAGGAATCAGAAACTTAAGTCTCTTAGTCAAAGACTTAAATTTTGTCAGAAAGCATTCAACAATCACTAGGTAAAAAAGATTTTACTGAAAACATGTTAAGTTTTATTACCTTAAAAATGTTATCAGCCATAACAATGGAGTCCAACATGATAATGATGATGCACTGAAGTAAGAAACTGTCATGAAGGTATTTTTTTCCAGGCCTTTTGCATTACAATATAAATTCCACTGTATTTTTGAAAGACTTTCAAGGGGGAGCTTTAGGGGCTGTTGTCTTTTTGATCAGAGAACTTAAAACTAATTGCTAATTTATGCCTTGGATAGAAACTGTGTTAGATAAAAATCAGTTCTTATAAACTTTATGACAACTGATTCCAAACAATATTATATCAAGGTATGACAAAACGGCCATGAAAAATAGCATGCAGTCAAATCTGTATCAAACTGGAATATAAATCACCAAATTATTTTACCTAAATGAAAAATTCTACATACAGATAACACTGTTCATCGATTGTCTACATAGTTTAGTAAAAGCACTGTACTTATGATACAACACTCTGTTAAGCACCCAAACAAAATAGATGCCATAATTTAAATGTCCATATGGTGCCCATTTGAGACTATAATTGTAAACTCTTATTAATATGGCTATTTTCTAACAGAGGGGAAAAAAACCTTCATTTTTCTGGTCAAATGAAAACCACAGAAAATTCTTTTCCATGTTCTGGTGAGATGGAATGACACATATATCCATAAGAAAAAATAAGCAACATGATAATGTCATTTTTTGAAGATGAAGATAACTTAATGTTACTAATGAATAATTTGTGTCTGATGGCCTTGACATGAGATATTTTAATAAGAGGACCTAACTCTGCCAACATATGTTGTTTAATCACTCAGGAAAAAATTTTATTTTCATGTAAAAAAAAATTCATGGTGGATAAGCTTTAATTTTTCTCATAACCAAGCATTTTAAGGAATGACCAGGATAGTATTTTATATTCTTCTAGCATCCAATGAGGAGGAGTCCATGACCCTCGGGAAACAGAAATATTAGTAATCAGTTTGGTCACACTTTTGATGCTAATGTGTCAGCTGGCAATATGTATGCCAGATATGTTTCAATAATGATGCAAGGCCAGGACTTTTTTTTTTTTTTTGCATGCATGCAATAAAAATGTGATTCATGTAATAATTTGGAACTTCCTAAACTAATAATATCTTTACTTGAAAATAATCCAACCTAAATTTATAAGCCTAAATGATAGGGAGTATCAATAAGAGTACCATTCAACATTGGTACTTGACTAAATACATCTGTATAAATTAATAAGATTTATTCTATTAGCATACTTCTTAAACATATGTCATTATTCTATAGCTGACATTCACACATATAACTCATATAATTATCTAAGGTAATTTTATATTCTGAGCATACAAGAGAATTATAGAAATTTCCTAAACCCTATTGAAATTACAATATTTTCTAAAGTAATTCATTTGGGAACATAGTTTATAAATTTTTTTTCTATTGTGTGCCCTCAGGCTTCAGTGGGATCTTAATATAGATTATTATAGTGTTGAATGGTGTAATAAATACCCTTTGAAGGATTTTTTTCTAGCTGTTTTCCTCATGTGTCTATCAGAGTGTAGCTCTATTAAGTCTCACATTCCTTAGGGATCACACTTGGGAATTTTAGGCTCCAAATTGTCCACAGTTTATGGCAGGAAACACTGCAACATTAACACTGTAGGAAAGCATACATAAATATA
This sequence comes from Ursus americanus, assembly GCF_024610735.1. NCBI lineage: Eukaryota > Metazoa > Chordata > Mammalia > Carnivora > Ursidae > Ursus > Ursus americanus. The sequence goes on from NC_142137.1 coordinate 29,403,217, forward strand.
AATACAATTTTCAAGTAAAATAATACAGCCCTCTCTCTGAAGGCAACCCTTTGAACCACTTCCTTAGTAAGGCAGAATAGCAATTTATTTATTTATTTATTTACTTATTAATTATTTTTTAAGATTTTTATTTATTTATTTGACAGAGAGAGAGCAGCAGGCAGAGGGAGAGGGAGAAGCAGGCTCCCCCTGAGCAGGGAGCCCAATGTGGGGCTCGATCCCAGGACCCTGGGATCATGACTTGAGCCTAAAGCAGAACCTTAACCAACTGAGACACCCAAGTGCCTTGCCAGATGGCAATTTAAAGAACAAAATGGAAGCATGGCTGTGAAATCTTTCTAACAATATCAGCAATGGTTTTCACACATTTAGGGCCACAAAGTGAATAAAATCTCATCTGTGCATCTGTTTAAAAGGCATCTGATTTTCTGAACTCAATGACTTTTTTTAAATTTATTTGAGAGAGCAAGAGAGATTTAGAGAGTTAGAGAGAGAGAGAATTGGGGGAGGAGCAGAGGGAGAGAAAGTCAAGCAGACTCCTCGCTGAGCTCTACCCAGGGCTCTATATCATGACCATGAGATCGTGACCTGTGCTGAAACTAAGACTCAGATGCTTAACCAACTGTGCCACCCAGGCGCCCCCAAACTGCTCTTAATGAGAACTTTCAATTATGTTTGTCTGTAGTCAGTACTTGTTGGTGATATCCTGCTTTACTCGGGTGAGGAAAAAACAATGCAGTTCAGTAAATATTTTTCCTAAAAGTAAACCAATACTTTGTGATTGACGTTCTTCCCCAAAGGAAAAGACTTACACTGACAAAATCAGTGTTGTCAAGAGTTGGATGCTCAACTGACTGAGCCACCCAGGTGCCCCTCAATGACTGTTTTAAAATGCCTTTTCAGGAAACAACACAGCTCGTTGCTTTTTTATTCTTTGAGGAAACATTGGACAAGTCCAACTACAGTTTTGCAAGAAATATAAAATGAGACTTTAACTAAATATCTCCTTATTTAAACAAACCATCTTTATAGATGCAAAACTACAGTGGGACAACTTGTGCAGTGGTTCCTTGACAATTCTCCCCTTGTCCTCCTGCCAGGAAGAATTCTTTTGCAAAAAATATCTCAACATCTCCTAGCATTCAATGCTATGGATGATGGAGGGGTGGAAGAGGGGGTGCTTCCTCAGATGAAATGGAACAAATTCCTTATTGGAAATTAGAACAATGGAATGGTATTTGCTGGGACTTTTTTGTTTGCAAGTAACAGATGTCAAATTCAGACTAACTTTATCTCAAACGGAATTTTATTTGTTCTAATAAGGAGAACACTGAGGCAAAATCCATAGACTAGCCATAAGAACCTTTCTAAAAAGAACTTAAATGTAGTACTTTTCATCTAGTATTTTCTTTTCCCCTTATCCTTCTGTTTTTTTAAACTTTGGCCTGTCTTTGCCTGTTCACATAACACCCTCCTAAGGAAAATAACTGTCTCTAGGTGCCTGTGGATTATGCTTCTGGAAGCCCCAATTTAACAACTTTATGGAGAAAGAGAGAAAGAGAGAGAGCACGCAAGATTGAGCACTTCCTTTCCTAATGTCAATATAACAATTCCAAGGATGAATAGAACATTCAAGGATATTTCATTTGCTTTTAATTCTCTAATAGCTTTTTCTGACATATCTCTGGATACTGAGAACTTCCTTTATCTAACTCACCGAAGCCTCTTCTCTGGTAGCCACTTTATTATCCAAACAACTGTAAAGATTTCTGGCCAAAGTTGGCCCTATGTGTATGTGGATAAGCCAGGTCTGACTATGCAGTTCTTAGTTCTATCCTTCGAACTTACCCTCCAACCCTGTGCTCTACCACAAGGACACCAGATATGGGGATCTGACCACAATGAAGTTCCTGTCCTTTGACCATCATGGTTGAATTCTATTTATCTGTATATCCAAGGTTCACTGTCAACATAACAGTTTAAAGAGAAGAAAAAGGAGAAAGAGTAGAAGAGAGGCAAAGTTGTTTTGAAACACGTCTTTGGTTCTTTTCCTAGTTTTCTAGGTCTGTTCATACTGATGGTCCAGTCCCATTCTGAACACATAGGTAAGTAACCATGTGCCTTCTGAATGAATAAATCAGAGTTACTAGAAAATAAGACTATCAAACTTATTTTTAAAGCTAACTTGATAAACCTAAGACAGAAATAATTCAAGAGACTTACCCAAGGTCACACCAGTAGCTAGATGCAAAGCCAGAACCAGATATACTTTTCTGTGTTATTTATTATATAGTTTTGATTTTATAAAATTGATGCATGATTACAGTAAAAATAAGTTCACATATTACACAAATGTACAAATGAAAATGTGAAGCTTAGATGAGATCTCAACATCTCCAAGTAATCATTCTCAGTAAACACATTTTCAGGCGTTTCTCTCTGCATCTACACACATGCAGTTTTACACAATTTTAACATTCTACTTGCTGTTGTATAATCTGTTTTTTCTTCTCTCCACCATATATCATGTGGCTTCTTTCCATATCATTAAGCATAGGTCTACTTAATTACCCTTAATAGCTATATACTATTTCATTTTATATTTAAACTATATTTTCATTTACTATCTCTATTTTTGGAGATTTGAGTTATTCCAAATTTTGACTCTTATAAATAAAAAAATGGTTACAATCTTGTCTCATGATATTTTCTGAATTAATTGGACTTATTGTACTACCTCTCCATCTGTAATGGAGAGAAGCTGTTTGATTCCTTTCCTTTCACCTAGATGTACATGGCCTGTGGTCAGAATGCCTGCTTTGTGGCCTTGGACACGTCAGTGCACCACTCGGTGCTTCTCATTTCCTCATCTGGAAGTGAACATAATAACACTTGCTTCACAGGACTACAGCAAAGATTTTGAAAAGCTAGCATAAATCAATATATTGAGTGTTGCTTAGCATATGCTACTAAACTAATGTTATCTAGAAAGAAGAGGTGGGGAGGCTTAACTTATAAGCCTATGGTCTCAACACTAGAGATCAATTGAGAGTCTGGGCAAAAGTATCCCTTTATGATGAAATTAAACACACTAACTAGGATGTGGTAGTTAAAAATGGACCAAAGATGTATAAATTTGATCTCATTTATGCCAAATTATGGATAACTAATTTCTCTGTCTCTACCATGAGGGCAGACACTATGTCTTTTTGTTTACAATTATATCCCCAGAACCCAACAGCTTCTTGGTTAGTAACAATATTGTTAAAAAGGTATTAAGAATAGCTAATATTTATTAACTAGAAAGTTAAGAAGCTCCTGAAGGTTCACTGAAGGGTATTTGCAACTAAAGCAATAGTAGGTCAAGGAAGTTAAGACCTTTGACCTCTGGCTCATCAAGTTACAGTGACATCTAATATGGTAGGTAGCTTGGTGGGTCTCTCTACGTGGTCATGTTGTCTTATCCTCTAAATTTCTCTAGGAGTTTCTATCTAAGAAGACACCCATTTAACCCACTAGTTGTGAACACCTATTGAACTTTGAGGACTCTCTAGAATAATGAGTGGAAAAACCAGAAAGAGTCTTAATTCCTTAGAAAAAGAAAGAATAGTGTGTTGGTAACGACAACACAAGGGACAATGGCACATCTAAAATCATACCTTTATCATTGCCAAAATGCAAACAAACAAAAAACTTTTTGGGGTTAACTCTGCCTCAAGTTACTACCAAATATAATTACAGGATTCCAAGGAAATAAAAATAAAATAGAAGATGGAACCACAACACTCCTGAAAATACATATAGACTCTTCAGACTGAATTTAGGGACTTTAAAATCTTCTCAAAATATTGTCATAATTTTTATCCTTATATTTTATTGCTGCACTGAACAAACAGGTATTTTTTGAGAGGAAAATAGCACCCCGATGTTGAGATAAAACATTAAGTTTAAATAGAAGTCTTATACTTTCAAATATTCTTTGGCAATTTCAGAGGTAGTTTTGGTTTAACTATTTTTTACAAAAGAACTTTTTCATACTCAGTCTTTCAATTGGCATATCTTTGTAAACACAGGAACTACGATTGCATTATTTCCCGATTCTCATTTAATCTCAGATAATCTATGTAATCTTCAGGCATAAACATGTCCAATAATATTTCTGAGACTTTTAGTAAAAATACATTTTTCCTTTTTTCTTCTACTCACAATTTCTCCTTCATGTTCCAGTCTTCTTTACTTTACTTTTTTTGCTTAAATTATTTTTATTATTCTTTTTCTCTTACTCTACTTAGAAAAAAAGGCAAAGCTGTATGATCCAGGACAGCTGAGTATTATCTATTATTTTTAAAAATAAATTTTCTTATCACTTGAAAATTACATGATTTTGTCAAAAGTACAATTGTATAGTGATTTGCCATTATAAAACCTTCGTTTCATTTATTTCAGTTTATATTTGTTGAATTAATGACTTACACAGGTTGAAGAAAAATTGTTAACTAGAAATACACACATACAGAAAATAGTTCATTCAAATAATGAAGAATAATATACAATCAACATGTATATTAGATTAAATTATGTAAAATTGCCAGCATTGCTACAAAACAATATGTATATGCTCTATGAAAAATACTTTTTCTATAATGACTATTAAATCAAATATTTGTGTAAAATATGAATGGGCAAACTTATAAATGAGTTGTTTGCTTAATATTCCTTAATATTCTATGAAAATTGTTTTTCATAGAGTCTTAAATAATATTTTAAAACTTCAACTTCCCATTGCTGAAAATACTTATTCAAAAAGATATATGCACCCCTATGTTTATTGCAGCATTGTTTACAATTAAAAAACTATGGAAGCAACCCAAGTGTTCATCAGTAAGTAATGGATAAAGATGATATATATATATATTCCAGTGTGTGTTTGTGTGTGTGTGTGTGTGGAGGTATACACACACACACTGGAATATTACTCAGCCATAAGAAAATGAAATCTTGACATTTGTGACAAAGTGAATGGACCTAGGGCATAATGTGGTTAGTGAAATAAGGCAGACAAAGACAAATACCGTGTGATTTCACTTATATGTGGAACCTAAACAACAAAACAAACAAAGAGCAGAAACAGACCTATAAATAGAGATCAAACTGATGGTTTCCAGAAATAAAAAATGCATACACTAACATTTTATAAATTATTTCAAGTGAAAAGTCAAGGAATTTCACTTGAAATAATTTCTTTTTTGTTTATTCTATCCTGAAACTGTTCATATCTTACAGGTGTAAGTGCTTAAAGAAAACTAAACAAAATGAAAGACAAAGAGCTGTCTTTTATTTAGTGGTCCCATTGGTGTGAAAAACTGAAGTTTTATTTAGAACTAAAGATATTCTACTAAAGGGAGGTTTGGTTTTGTTTTGTTTTTTGTTTCCTGAAACAGTGAAACAAAATTTTCACCTTTCTGGGGCATCTGGGTGACTCAGTTGGTTGAACGTCTGACTCTTGGTTTCAGCTCAGGTCATGATGTCAGGGTCCTGGGATGGAGCCCTAGGTCAGGCTGGCACTCAGTGCAGTCTGCCTGGCCTTCTCCTTCCCCCTCTGCTCTTCCTTGCTTTCTCTTTCTCTCAAATAAATAAATAAAATCTTTAAAAAGAAATTCTACCTTTCTACCCTTTACGATTTTAGGAAGCTCCATATTTTGCCTGTTGATACACACAAAAAGTCACTTTCTCAAAACTTACTAAGCAAAACACCCCATTTTGCAACTTTCCCAGAACAATAACTATAAATGCATGTTTAGGCTACTAACTGGGGTTTGTTCTATTCTAGATAATCTATCACATTCACCCACTATGGCCATTTCTCACCAAACATCTATAAGGTGTGCGTAAATACATAGCTAAATACAACTTTTTAATAAATAACATAAAAGGGATGGTGAAGAGTTACAATTTTCATTTCTTCTTTATATACACATATTTTTAATTAAGAAAGATATGTATACACCCTCAACTTCATTTCAATTTATCATCATTTGGCCAGAGGTCCAAAAATCTAATTTTGAAATATTGTTTGTATTCTTTTCATAGTTTTAAGTATTCCGTATTAGGGAAAGACATGTGTTAAGTGTATTTATTAAATAACAAAGTGATTTCCCAGAAGTCCTATGGGTATGTAAGGATTTGGGTAGAACTCTAGAAGAATTGTTGCAGTCTTTATTGTTACTAAATACTGGATGAACATGGGATAAAACATCATAAAATTAGCAGCTATAACATTTTAAATTAACAATAATATATAAATAAAATGTTTAAGATATGGAAATTTGATTTTGAATGGTCTTCACTAGGAGGTGAGGTAATAGATTATTTTAGGTAATAGTTTTGTTCTGAAGTTTTAAGTCTATGAACCACTATTTGTCTATTACATTTAAAATGTAAAGATTTCCTAATTATAATATGAAACTAGGAATATTTTTATACTAAGATCATTCAATAATAACAATATAGAGCCATTTTGCTAATGGATATATAAGTGAAATCCCAATAAGTGTTAAGAAATAATTAATTAATGATTAAATAAATATTAAATTAAACATATATTTAATTAGATATTTAACTAAAATTAGTGTCTTATTTTAAAAGTGTTATCTCCAACTAGGTTTATATAAGAATGAAAAGATGATTTAGTATCATAAACTATAATGTTTTATCAGTCAGTCAACACCAGTTAGTCAATTAAGCAAACCACATGCCATATAAATAGATTATAGAAAAGCCAGTGGATAAAATTTAAACCCCAATCCCAATCTTAAAAAAATGATCAAATTAGAAACAGGATTCATTTGATATAAAAGTATCTTTCAAACTACCTGGGAATATCAAAATCTCCCTTACAGTCAGAGATAGCAGGGGAAAAATCACATCATAATCATTTAAATGTTTTTTTCTTAATCTCTTAGTCGTTCAAATACAAAACAGAAATAAGAAGAATAACAGTTGTGAAATATAAAAAAGGAATTAAACCATCATGGATAATTTTGATACAAGCCAAAATATCTTAAAATCCTGGTGCCAAAATTAATAATTAACATTTGAAACAAAGACTTTACATAAACACAAAACACCTAAGAATAAACTTAGTAAAACATGTGTAGGTCCTTTAATAAAAGCACAGGTATCTTTCTGAGACAGATAAAGGAGCTTCAAGAAAACAAAGAAACATGTTATGCTTCTAGAATATAAGATCGATGTCAGAATGGCATCAACTACACTATGTCATCCTCAGGTTTATGAAAATTCCACATCAAAATACCAATGGATCATTTCGTATTAATATAACAATTTTATATTTTAATTGAATAATAAACAGTTTACAATGGTCAAAAATTCAGAAAAGGAAGACTAACCAAAGATAATCAAATACTAAAAATTATTATGAAACTACAGTAAATTAAAAAGTGTGGTATCTGTGAAGTCAATGAAGCAGATGTATCCAAAAGACAAAACCCTTCTCAGTTGAATCCAGTGGAGAGAGAGACAGTGAGAGAGAGAGAGAATCTCATAGATAGATACATAGATAGACAGATACAGATATTATAGATATAGTTCTGTATGTGATTATATATATAAAATGTAATATATATTACATATATCATAATATATTATATATTATATATTACACATTTATATATATTACATATTATATATAATGTGATTATATATATGCAATTTAATTCATATGTTCAAAGAAAGTAGATAAGTCAACATGTGAACTGATAAATGTGTCAGGGAAATTGGCAAGACTTTGGAGAAAAAATCATCACATATTTCCTTTTTTACTTAATGCTAAAATAAGTTCCACAAGAAATAAATTGTCCAATATAAAAAAGAAAATCTCAAAATGTTAGAGGAAAAATAATGAGTTTGGAAAAAAGAAAACCTTTTCAAATCAAGTATAAAAATCACGAAGAAAAATTTGAAAGATTTAATAATTCATGAGCAGAATTAAATGGCAAATAAAGTTTGTACAGAACTCTTCTTAAATAACTGATGTTTTGTATTTTAACATCTGGTAACGCTATCAATGTTTATTACTCTTATTTTTTATATTATTCCTGGATATAGTCTGTTATTACTTTTTTCTACATAAACTTCAGAATGATATGAATTTAAAAAATGGACCTTTAGTATTTTTATTGTGAAATGGATGAAGTGTATCCCTTTGCCTTCAGAGAACTCAAGTATTTATAATGGTGATTCTGCTTCTCAAAACTACCTGTTCCTAAATCTTCCTTTGTGTTCTTCAGTAAACATTTCAAGTTTTATTTTCTGTGTTTTTATTTTATACAGATCTTATTGCTTATTTGGTTTATTCTTAGATTTTCGTCTTTTTTCTTGATATCTTAAATGTGATCTTTAATTGATCATTTCTTCCAAGTGGTTGCTCTTTTGGAAATCCATTTCAGAAACACTTATGAAGCATTGGCTGAGTTCCAATCACTATTCTAGGAAACCGGGATACAAAAGTGAATGGTGCCAGCAGTAATTCCTGACTTCTATGAAGTTTATGTGGGGGAGACAGAAAATAATCAATATTTATAACACAAGAATGTTAGTACCTCTAACATTAGTAAATGTTAGTACCTCTAACTAATGTTAGCACATCTAAGTATGGTAGAAAAAAAGTAATTTCTTTTTTTTTTTTTTTTGCTTTCCTAATAATATTTTTATTATGTTATTCACCATACAGTGAATAGGCTGGTGATGGGTAGTAAGGAGGGCACGTATTGCATGGTGCACTGGATGTTATACGCAACTAATGAATCATCGAACTTTACATCAAAAACCAGGGATGTACTGTATGGTGAAAAAAGTAATTTCTAAAGAAAAAGTAACATAGGAGGGTAACAAGTGTCAAGGCATGATTTGAAATTTTTAAAATTTTAGATAGGCTAGCCAAGAAAGACACACCGAAATGGCATTTGATAAAAATCATACTGAAATGTTGAAGCAAACCACATGGCTAGGGGGTAGGACATTCCAAGGAAAGAACAAAACATAAACCCTGAGATCAGAACATGCCAGAGGTCATCAGGAATAGAGGGGAGGACTGAGGTGGCCCCGAGAGGGAGGCAGAAGTGTGTCACGTGCTGGGGAGAAGAGGAAGACAGCGGATCACCTACAGCCTTATACAAACCATTTGTTTTGTGGGGGTTTTTTTTTAGATTTTATTTATTTATTTTTGTGGGATTGAGAGAGAGGGAGAGAGAGAGAGCACGAGTCAGGGGGAGGGGCAGAGGGAGAAGCAGACTCCCCACTGAGCTTGGAGCCCCACACAGGGCTCAATGCCAGGACCCTGAGATCATGACCTGAGCCAAAGGCAGACGCTTTACCAACTGAGCCACCCAGGCACCCACTGTTTATGTTTTGAATTGAATTTTCATATATTTGTATTTTTCAATTCGATTCATTACTTTAATGGACTAATATGTAGGCAACATTTGTCAAGGCTTTAAAGACCATCTACGTGTTCCACATTCGGGGTAGAGAGTTTTCTATTTTCTCAGTAGAGTTTGTGAGGTGAATAGATGGATATTTAGACAAATGGGGAGATACAGAGATGATAGAAATTCACTTTGTTAAATATGTTAAATGTCTTCAATATCTTTACTGTTTGCTCCAGCTGTGACGGGCTGAGAATAGTGAATTAACATTTCTCCTGCTAGTTACTCGTTTCTATGTCTCCTTGCGTCTCCTGTAATTTTGGTTTCATGGATCCTGCTACTGATATTTGGTACATAAATATACAGAAAGGTATGTCTTCAAGGTGAATTGTTACCTTTATCCTTATGAAGTACACTTTGGCCTAATACGAAGACTGAAACTTCTACATTTTTCTGCTTGTATATTTGCATTTGTTGGTACACATTTCCCTATCCTTAAAAAAAAATAAGTGTTTTAACATTCCTGTATATCTGTTTTTAAATGTGAGTCTCATAGGAAAACGGGTTCTGTGTTTCCAGTAACCCGTTAGTCAGCTAAAGTTCATCCTTTAGAGGAGTCTTCCATAGTTTTCATAGAATATTTCCTCAGATACTGCATGTTCAAAACGGTTTTCGTGCTGGAATGAGAGTCTGATTGGATATCAATCTCATACCTCCTTCCCACAAGCATCTTGTAGGTGTTGCTCCTCTGTCTTCTTGTAATGAATGTCACCGGGGCAAAGCCCGTGGGCAGCCTCCCTATGCTCACACAGAAATACTTGATCTCTTTGCCTGCCTGTCCAAAGGATTTATTCTCTATTTTTACTTTTTTTTTTTTTACGATTTTATTTATTTGTTTGTCAGAAAGAGAGAGAGCGTGCACAAGCTGTGGGGCAGAGGGAGAGGGAGAAGCAGGCTCCCTACTGAGTAAGGAGCTTGATGAGGGACTTAATCCCAAGACCCCGGGATCATGACCTGAGCTGAAGGCAGAAGCTTAACTGACTGAGCCACCCAGGCATCCCTGTTCTCTGCTTTTAATGTCCAATATGTTTACAAGTTTGTGCCTCAGCACTGACTTTATACTAAAGTTTACAGGATATGGTACATGTTGCATTCTTACAGTTAGAGCTGAGTTTTCCTGAATTGTACTTTAAGTTTTTTATAATTTTTATTTTGTTATATTAGTCACCATACAGTACATCCCCAGTTTTTCATGCAATGTTCCATGATTCATTATTTGCATATAACACCCAGTGCACCATGCAATATGTGCCCTCCCTAATACCCATCACCGGCCTATCCCAGTCCCCCACCCCCTCACCTCTGAAGCCCTCAGTTTGTTTCCCAGAGCCTCTCATGGTTCATTCCCCCTTCTGCTTACCCTCCCTTCATTCTTCCTTTCCTTCTCCTACCGATCTTCCTATTTCTTATGTTCCATAAATGAGTGAAACCATATGATAATTGTCTTTCTCTGCTTGACTTATTTCACTTAGCGGATGACTGGATTAAGAAGATGTGGTCCATATATACAATGGAATATTACTCAGCCATCAGAAAGAACGATTACACATTTGCAGCAACATGGACGGGACTGGAGGGTATTATGCTAAGTGAATTGTACTTTAAAATATTTATTTCTTCCACTCTTTCGTTCTTTCTCTGTCTTTCCTTCTCTCTCTCTTTCTCTTCCTCCCCCTTCTCTTTCTCCTCCTTCTTCTTCTGAAACTTTAAGGAAATGTATGTTGTATCTCTTTTGCTTATTGTCTATTGCTACCATTTTTATGTCAATTATTTTTAATTCTTTCCTTGTTTCCATTTCATTTTGCTGTCTTTTCTTATTTCTATATTCTATATGTTTTTCTCTCTTTTCTGTATCATCCATTCTCCTTTGTCTTTTTCCAATTCTACCTTTATTTCTGTGATAGCTTTCTTCTATTTTCCTAAATTCTGCCAGCTTATGTTTTAGAGTCTTCTGTGTCTTTTGTCATCTTTTTTTCTGATTTCTCGCATTTGTGCTTTCTACTCTTCCATTGGAGAAGTGACTGCTGCATTCAATTATTTTTTAACTTATGATAGAATATTTGTTAACTTTTTCTCTAATTTGTGGCATCAGTATTTTCTGGAAAGTGTTCTTTATCTGTTTATTGCTTTTCTTTTCCACTATGTTTTTTTTTAAATAAATGTACTATTGTATTAATGCTCTGCTAGTGATATTTTTATTAATTATAATTACATGAGATGGACTTTCCTGAACCTGGGATTTTCAGTTCCAGTGAACCCCTTCTATTTAGGAAATGTATATTTCCTGGCTCCTTTTGAATTTTGTCCCTCCCGGGTACTGTTAAGACTTTCCACTACTCCTGTTTCCATGTCACTCTGTGCATTCTCAGCCAGAAATCAATCCTCTCTGCCAAGATCTATCTAAGGTTCTTTTAAAAAGTGATGTAACTTTTACACTTCAGGGTGACCTTTAGCTGCCAAAGTATTTTTGCTTGTGTTTCCTTAGATCTAATTTCTGACAATTGTCAAACTGCCAATCTCATAATTTTGCTAGAAAGGGAGTTTGTGGTCCTATTTTTGTTTGCTTTTTTTCATTTCCTGTCTCTTTGGTATGATTTCCAGAAAGAGAAGGAAAGATACTGAGCCTATACGGTAATGTTCATAATGGAAATACTCATGGGTGATTTGGGGGAAGAGAAAAGGATATCTGTGGAGCTTGATTTTTTAAAATAATTTCATTGAAGTATATGTAACAAAATAGTATGACGATAATGAGTAAAACTTGATTAATATTAAATATGAAATGAGACAACCTAGAAAAGTGGCGCACATATAAAGGAAATCATTAACAGAGCCCTAAAAACATATTGCACACTTTTTAAGTCAATATGCCTACCCCCAATACTTGATTTTAATTTTTTAATTATTTTGCATTTCATGGATTTATTTCTTATATATTTCAAAGTTCTCTCTTGACTTCCAATTTTATAAGCAGAAAACATTAACATGTGTTATGCAAAACTTTAAAAACAAATTATTGTTTTTACTTTTTCTTTGTAACAAAATCCTTTCAATTAAGAATAGTGATTTCTTGATAAAGAGAAAACTGTGTTTGGTTGGATTGCAGGAATAGGAGACAAGGCCTCAAATGTGAACTTAAAAAACACCTTAAGATTTCACAGCTGATATGATACTATGAAACTCATTATTAGTCCTAATTACATTTAGATCTACTGAAATTTATTTATGCTATATAATTGGGCCTTCCTCCTGGCCGACCACATCAAACTCAAACCTTAAAAAAATCTCATAAATTCCACATCCATAGAACAGAGGAAGGTTCTCAGGGCTGCTACATGAGCATATGTCTTGCATTGAGTTGTTTACATTCTGCAGAATGAGACTTAATCCTGATATATCTGAATCTGTGTTGTAACCAACTGAGTTAACCGGGCACCTTATTTTCTGATTCCGTGACAGCAGTGCTATGGACTCAAGCTGATATTTTTAGGCAACAGAAATCATAGCATGCTATTTTCCAAACCTGCTGATTTCTAGCTTTTCAAAGTAGAGATCTTCCTACTTCAAACAGGTCAGAGAAGTGGATTTTAATAACAAAATGATGAGTCTAGAAAGGTCTTTTGAAACAATCAGTGAGGCCCCATTGGTTTACAAAGTAATAACTGCAGCACTGCACCCTTAAATACCACAGCCTTGACTTTTTGTTCTCTTCTCTCGTCCGTTTTTGCTTTGCCCTCTCCTTCAGTTGAGAACTGAACTTCATGAGATGGTTATATACCCCTGTTTACTGTCATATATCTCTCAACAGACCACAGGTCACTCTCTTATTTCTTGGAAAGAGAAGGCAGGCTTGTCTGTCAAGCTGATGAACTCCCATGGTTTCCCAGAGTGTAAGCTGAAAGAAAATCTCTTTGCAACAGCCCTTTCCTAGCCAAAACCAACATAATGGAGAGCATATAAACAGTTGGCTGGACTGATCCTTACAAGGATCGAAGCGAAGCAAGAGCAGCTTTCACTCAGACAATGGAATCTGCACTCTGTATGCAAACGTCCTGGTTTCCATTTCGGGGGCTTTTCACACTTCAGGAGGTGCAACCCATAATGCACTCACACTCGCCACAAGGCCAGAGCATGGGGCTTCATTCGGATCATCCATAGGATTTCAATTTCACTGACTCCGCGAGACCTTTGCTTCAAAGCAAAGGCAGAACTCCAGAGCTGGATTTTTTCAGGAGTTCTTTGTTTGCATTTACCCCCTCCCTTTCTAGGCTCTCCCAAGTGGGTTTAATTCTAGCTCTACCAAGACTTTTGGTAAACCAACTGAACATTAGGGAATCTAAAAAATATGTATTTAATTATATATTACTGTAAGCACTGTACTGAGGAATGATCATATGGTCTTACAACTATGCACTATTTGAATAGTAACAAGAAAAAACACATAAAAACACAAGCAGGCAAGAGATTGATGCCAGGTTGGGTCTTTCTGTTATCAGTATTTTTATAAGTAAAAATGTGATCCAAAAGATTGTGCTCAGAATTTGTAAATGTCATATTTTTCTTTTCACTAGCACTAAATGTGTCAATGTTGAGAAGGTGTTTAATTTTATTTAAATACGAACTGCAACAAAATTTACCAGCAGAATAAAATTCTGACTCTGTCATTTGCTTTCAAGGCAGAGGTCTAAATCTCAAATGATGGCATGTTTCATTTCTACCATCTGGTTGTATTTGCAAGATAAGAGCTGGATGCTACCCTTATTACAGTAAAGTCTATATGTTTTTCTTTAGTTTTTTGTTCATAAGCATATTTGTTGCTTAATTATTCTGGAGATTTTTGCAAATTTTTATATAAAAAATTATGATATTTGCTTTTTATTTAGTTATAGAAATCATAAGGTGGTCTTTATATAATAGAAAGTGTTCTATTGTTAAGGAAATATTTCATTAATCAAATGTTTCCAAGGATGCAATTGCTAGATATCATGGGGACAAAAATCCAGATGGCTGAGAACGTTTTTTAATAATGACATGTAGTGTTTATTATGAGGAAGCAATTTCTCAAATATTAAATTTGTACCACCTAAATATATTGAATGTAAAACTATTAGTTTTATCTTATAACTGATTAAATAAATATTTAATAAGTTTCTACCATGTGCCAGATCCTGGCATAGTACAGAAGAACTGGTGACCTGAGCCACAATATCTTTCTCCTTATTTCTCTATGTTAACATAGGATCATTTCTTCAGATATGTTTTTCAGTGCATTCTCCCTGCTGTTGGAATTCAAAATTATAATAATTATATTTTCATTAAAAAAATTTCTTCTTATGCCCTTTTGGGGGGGTGTTTTCTTATTCCTTGTTTATTTAAAAAAAAAACCACTGTATCTGTTATTTTCTTAATTTTTTCTTAAGTTTTATATCGAATAAGTCCATCCTCTGAAGTTCCTGGGGCTCAAATTAATTATTTATCTTTGTAGCTATCACGAAATCATTGTATTTGTTATTTAGCCTTTTATTTTTTCATTGTGAGCTCATGTTTGGCTAAACTTTATCTGTGGGTAACCTGAAAACCCAAATGGATGATGCATTTTTCCCAAAGAGAAATAGTGTTTGCTTTTGTTGGGAGCCCAAGCAGTATTACTGAATCAGGACCACAATGTACATTGAGAGTTTTGGCTTAACAATAAATCTCAGGATTATGTTTTTCAATCTGGGATAGAGTCAAGGTTAGTTGGGTCTTCTAGCACTGAGTGGTATGGCCTTTGTCCCCAGTATGGCTGTGACTTCATGTTCATTCTCTGCTTTCCTTATTGTCCTTTGTAAATTTTAGCATTTCATTATCAAGTATATTTCTTATAATTTATCTACTATATGGTCATAGTGCCAGAGCAAAGTTCTTCAAACTATCTAGTTCAGTATTCTTTGAAGGCAACTCTTCCTTAATAATTTTCTTTAAATAAGAATTTTATTTTATATTAAAGTTAAATGTTAATTAAAACACTGAATCCATGACTAGATTTTATTTTTGAATTTTAAAAAGTAGATTATAATTTTGACAAATTCTACCTGAAAATTTTGAAACTGAAAAAAAAATACTCTTAAATTTTTAGGTAATTAACACTTTACCCGAGCTTCTGGGAGTGTGCAAATAACTCATAAAATCTTAATTCTCTACTTCTTAGTTCTCTGTTGTACAACAGAGTAGCCACTAGCCATATGTGGCTATTTACCAGTTGATATGTGGATGGTCTGAATAAGATGTCTCTCAAGTATGAAATACACACTACATTTTGAAGACTTTGTATAGAGTGTAAAATCTCTTGTTAATAATTTTATGTTGATTACATATTAAAATGACAGTATTCGGGATATACTGGGTTAAACAGAATACATTAAAAATAAGTTTACCTGTTTATTTGTTCTTTTTAATATGACTATTAGCAAATTTAAATGATGTTTTGACACATAATATTTTTATTAGAAAGCAAAGTAGCTCTATGGTTTTCACATTTCCTACAAACTAGTTATATTTTTAAAATATTATCTTTAAATATAAATGATTATGATTTCATAAATTTTCAAAGGATAACTTCCTAAGAAGGCTTAAATGTTAAATAAGTACTATAGGTAGACTTTATGACCCATTTTGGAATTTGCTTTGGATAAGAAATCATTGTATTTTACAAATATAATGCATGTCCTGTTAAAATTTCACCTTAATCTTGGCCCTTCTTATTATACACTGCACAAATACAAAGGGTACCATTTCATTTTAGTGTGTGAATGGTACTCTATGAGCTGGGTTGTACACAATCTCCATGGCACTTCATGGTGGCCCTGTGTGTACAGTAAAACCTCCCTGAAACAAAATCGGCATTAAGATATTTCATCTTTTGTACCTATATTGTATCTTTTGCATGATTTTAACTAAAATAAGAGTGCAGATCATCACTATCAGTCTTCTCACATGAAATATGCCTCATTAATATATTTATACAAATATACATACATGCACCCACATAATTCTACTTATTGATCTCTAACTCTGTATTAGGCAGTGTGCCAAATATTTTATGTATATTTAATCTGTATGGCAACATTCTAAAATGGATGTTTTTCTCTTCAGCAATGAGGAAGCTGAGACTTGGTTAAAGTTGTCCCTTGACCAAGGTCTCATAATTGATGAGTGACAGAAATGAGATACCCAGTCAAATGTGTCTGAATCTAAATCTGTGCTTCAAACTCCCAAAAAGCTTTGAAGTGTTTTTCTATGTCTTCTCCAAGACACCAGAGAAAAATTCAACCCAAATAACAATCAGTCTTTTATGTCACTTTCTCATCTGTGGATGTGAATTAATAAAACACTTAAATAATCAAGGGATTTTATAATTTCACATATAAAAGAAAATTGTCTATCATGCAAATGATGTTTCAGAGACTATTTAATAATGTAACCAGAAAAGTCTAATCTTCCATAAATGTATATGTAACCCATATTTAACCTTGGTGCTCAAAAATCATAAGCATTGAGAAAAAATAAACTAGCATATTTGATGCCTAAAAAATAGTGTTTTTATTAAATAAATGTACACAAATCAGTAGCCTTCACTTATGTAAGAAATAACAAAGGAAATAATAAAAAAGGAAATTTACATGAAGTGACATGGAATCTACTTAAGATTGTGCAAGACCGCCATAGGTGAATGCATGAATTCTACTGAGCAACATAACAGAACACTTGAATTGGAGATACTCATTAGGTCTTAAACAACAATCTTCACTATCATAGGGCCAAATTCCTGATTTTAATGGAGTAATTCAACTCGATCAATTCAATAATTGAGAAATATGTAAAGAGATTTTGTAATTTGATCAGGAATAAAAAATTGTGAGATTAGTCAATAAAGTTCTGGATAAAACATGATAAGGGTCATGCACTCACATATTAAATTGCATAATCTCTAAAATTTTTTTTTAGTTTATTTTTAAAGATTTATTTCTTTATTTGAGAGGAAGAGAGAGAGTCTCAAGCAGACTCTACGCTAAGCAAGGAGCCTGAAGTGGGGCTCAATCTCAGAACCCTAAGATCATGAACTGAGCCAAAATCAAGAATCGGATGCTTAATCGACTATGTCACCCAGGCATCCCTTGTTTTTTTATGCATAATCTCTCAATTTTTTTAAAATTTCAAAATGTTACATAAATGGAATTGTGTAGTATGTAATCTTTTGGGATTAGTTTCTTTACTCAGCATATTTCCCTCAAGATTCACGAGAGTGCAATTACTAGGTCATATGATAGCTGCATGTTTCACAGAGTGGCTGTACCACTTTACATTCCCACCGGCAATGAATAAGTGATATAGTTCTCTGCATCCTCATCTGCATTTTGGAAGTAGGAAACATAATTGTGATTGATAGGGGTTAGGGACAGGAATGGGGTAGGGATGTACAAAGATAGGTATGGGTATTAAAGGGAAACATAAGGAATCTTTGTAGTGATAGAACTGTTGTGTTTCTTGGCTGTGGTGATGGATACATATGATAACACTGTAAATATACACAGACAGATATACTAATGAATATAAGTAAAATTGAGGAAATCTGAGTAAGAGTCATGGGTTGTAAACATTTCAATATCCTGGGTATGATAATGGACTATAGATTTGCAAAATGTTATTATTGGAGAAAACATGGGATTTTGTTGTATAATTTCATACATGTGAATCTGTAATTACATCAAGGAGTTTTCAATATGAAGTGTATTACAAAATTACATTTATTAAAGAAGTCTGGTGTTGTGGTGCCTGGGTGACTTAGTTGATCAGGTGTCTGCCTTTGGCTCAGGTCATGATCCCAGAGTCCTGGGATTGAGCCCGCACTGGGTTCCTGCTCAGAGGGCAGCCTGCTTCTTTCTCTCCTGCTCCCCCTGCTTGTGTTCTCTCTCTGTCAAATAAATAAATAAAATCTTAAAAAAAAGAAAAGAAATATGGTGTTATTGCAGGCATAAAACAATGGGCAGAATACTGAGTCTGAATTTTGTATATAATGAAAATTATATTTCAAATTATTGAGGAATATCCAGTAAGACAAGCTACCCACTTGAGAAGAGCCAGTCTGTAATACAGATACCCATCTCCCAACATTATACATTATAAGTTTGTTTACTTAGAATAAATTCCTTATGGATTTATTATTTATGTATTAAAGATATAAAATATCTATTAAACACTAAAATATGCAAATAAATTTCAGGTGATGATTTTTATAATTATAGGGTGTGGAATGATTTCCTTAGCATGACACCAAAGCAAGAAATCAGAAAGCAAAAAAATACATTTGTTTTTAAATATAAGGATTCATCATTCATATATTTAAAAAAATCAATAAGGAGATAAATACCTCAATAAAAAATAACACAAGAATTGACTGGGTACCCCATAATTAGAAAATACCTATTATCACTTGTGACCAGAAAAACATAAATTAAAACAATGGGATTCCATTTTTACTCTTATACAACAGATACAGGTTTTATCATCTCTAGTATCAATAAGCCTATGGAAGACAATTGTTTTGTGTAATGCTATGAGCTTATAGATTTGTATCTCCTTTATAAAGAGCCATCTGGAAGTACAGCTCTTAAGACAGAGGTACATGTGTTGACCTGTAACTTCTGTTTCATTTATTTAATATGAGCAACTGGAGATGTAATACTCTTAAATAGTTAAGTTGATTATAATGGTGGACATTAAGGCATCCTAAAAGATAACTTTGATCCCCCATATAGTTGTGATGAATCCACATGAATGAGACTTATTTGGTTTTAATAAAAATCTTAAAAATCACTGCTTGTCATCTAGTCCAAAGAAGAAATCTTTATTTGATGAATAACTTCTACCAAATTCTATAGTATTTATGAGGGAATGGAAAAAATTTTAATAGATCCTATTTTGGAAAGCTTAAAATAGAATCAAGAAAACAAAACATACTAAAGTAAATAATAAAAAAAAAGTATAATGCCACAATAGGGAATGTGATGTCTATAAGAAATCTAATTTAGAAAAATGTTCCTAACATATTGTCAATATAGGGAAGAAGTAGCGATGCACAGATTTTTAAAAAAGTTTAAAGGCACTACACTAATGGGTCAACAATGACTAGCCTTGAATGCTGAGA
Source organism: Ursus americanus (assembly GCF_024610735.1). Lineage (NCBI taxonomy): Eukaryota > Metazoa > Chordata > Mammalia > Carnivora > Ursidae > Ursus > Ursus americanus. Next base: position 29,422,909 of record NC_142137.1, read on the forward strand.
TTGATGGTAACTGTATTTTTTTCACTAACCTATAGTTTCTAATTTTTATAATTTAGATACTATCTCAATAAATATGCCAATATAAAAAATTAAAGTCCAAACTCCAAAACAGATATCTTAATTGATCTTGATTATTTCAATGTTCACAGATTCTAAACTTTACAAAAAGTATCATAGTCTTTTTGCTAGTGTTATTAGCTTCTTTTTCATGGATATAGCTTTATTTCTTTGTTTCTTTCTTTCTAATCAGTTGCACACATTCCTAGGAAATACAGCAGCAAAGGGGCTTATAAATTTCTCTTGCAGAATCAGATTGAAATGATCAAGAAGAAATGAGAAAAGGGGCAGACACTTCATTGATTTCAAAACTAGATAATAATGCCAAATATATACACAAAGGAAATTCTATCAGATATGGAGGAATTTGTTTGAAAGATGATAGGAATCAGCATATACGTCTGTTTCCTGAGAGCACTGACACATTAAGTGAGTTTATATAGAGAAGTGTTGTTAAATTACTCCATAGTTTCCTAAAATAAAGTAGCACAAGGTGAAAGCATTTAGAAGCCACTTGAGATACTGGTGCTACTACACTCACATTTCTTTTCTTGTCTTCAAAGACCTACAGTATTTAAAACAATGGCGTACTTCATTTCCATCTCTCCACTTCTCTCTCTCTACCTCACTCTGTCTCTGTCTATATTTCCTTTAATTTCCTGAAAAGTTCAATGAAGTTGTCACTCAAAATTTTCTTCTCTGTCTGGGGATATGCTATCAAAATATCTTGTTTCCTCATTTATCTTTTGCATGCTTTATATATTTTTCTGACAAAAATTTACACAAGTCTCTCATTTAATGCCATTATTTTTCTGTTTATCTTTGAATGAATTCGAATCTACCCAGGCATGCTAAGTGTCAAAAGTTAATACTAAAGGAGTCTTCCTGAGTGACTGGTCAGTCTTTATCTGAAGTGCTGCAGTAATTACAGGAGAACAAAGCTAGGAATTACAACAGACTTCTTATCAAAAAGTATGCAAGCCAGAAGTCAATGGAGTGACATCTTGAAAGTGAGAAAAGAAAAAACAAAACAAAACTGAACCCAGAATTCTATAACCAAAGAAAATATCTACCCAAATGGAGGGAAAAAATAAATTATTTTACAGGCAACAAATACATAAAATTTAGACAAAGACAAAATTATTCCCAGCATAACTATAAGAAATTTTAAACTAAATTCTTTAGGCAGAAGCAACATATCAGACAGAAACAAGTATAAACAAAGAAATGAAGATCTCTGGAAATGGCTAAAATGAAGGTAATTATAATAGACATAATATTATTTATTTACTCTAAGAATTGTGTATCTAAAACAAAAAAAATAGTAGCCATGTATTTTGGGTCTATACCATATGTAAAAGTAAACTGTATGGTAAAAGTAACACACAAGATGGGAGGGAGGAATGGACACTTTAGTATTGCAAGGTTCTTACTCTCCATCTGAAGTGATATGGTATTTGAAGCTGGTTTCAGAGTTGGGTCATTTGGGTTCATTCAGAAATTTAAGAGAAGTAGATGGAACTGGGATGTTTAGCATTATAAATGCCAGCAATTATACTCTACTAGGAGTATTTTTCTCACAACTAAGGCACAATCATTCATTCTGAAAAAAAAATAATTGTTGTGCTAAAGAATACTAAATTTCAAAAATAATAGTAAATCATCTTTAGAAGAAATTTAAATTTAGGTTCATAATCAAACTTTAAAATTTGAACCCATTATTTCAATACCATGTCTTCTAAGCAAATTTACAAGGTTTTGGGTAGGAAATAAGCAGCAAAGTTCTACCCAGAAAGCAATAAAAAATCTGTTACAATATATAGTGAAAATAGTCCCCCTACATCAAAATAAAAAGCTTTTGCTCAGCAAAAGAAATCATCAACAAAATGAAAAGGCAACCCACTGAATGGGAGAATATATTTGCAAGTGACATATCTGATAAGAGGTTAATTGCCAAAATATATACAGAACTTATACAACTTAACACACACACACACACACACACACACACACACACAAAATCCCCTCAATTACTCCATTTAAAAATGGGCGGAGGCTCTGAACATTTTTTGGAAAAAGGCATACAGACACATGAAAAGATGCTCAGCATCACTAATCATCAGGAAAATGTAAATCAAAACCACAATGAGATAGCACCTCATATTTATCAGAATGGCTAGAATAAAAAAGACAATAAGTTTTGGTGAGCCTCTGAAGGAAAACGAATCCTGTTGCACTGCTAGTGGGAATGCAAATTGGCACAACCACTGTGGAAAACAGTATGGAGTTTCCTCAAAAAATTAAAAATAGAATTACCATATCATCCAGTAATGGGTGGGTATTTACCCAAGGAAAATGAAAACACCAATTTGAAAAGATACACGAACCCCTTTATTTATTGTACTATTATTTACAATAGCCAAGATATGGAAGCTACCCAAGTGTCCATCAGTAGATGAACGAATAAAGAAGATTAGATGATAGATAGATAGATAGATAGATAGATAGATAGATAGATAGATAGATGGATGAGAGGAAGATATAAACATAGATACACACACACAATGAAATATTATTCAGCATAAAAAAGAATAAGATCTTGTTATTTGTGACAGCATGGATGTACCTAGAGGCTTTATGCTAAGTGGAGTAAGTCAGACAGACAAATATCATATGATTTCACTTATAAATGGAATCAAAAAAACAAAACAAATGGACAAACAAAAGGCAGATACAGACCCCAAAATGCAGAAAACTGATAGTTACCAGAGGGGAGGGCGTGGGGAAAGGGGTAAACTGGATGCAGGGGAGTGGAAGATATAGGCTCTCACTTATGGTAATGAACAAGTCATGGGAATAAAAGACACAGCACAGGAAATATAGTCAATGATATTGTAATAGCGTTGTATGATGACAGATGGTAATTACATTTGTGGTGAGAATAGCTTAATGTATATAGTTGTGAAATCACTATATAGTACACCTGAAATTATTGTAGCATTGTGTGTCAACTATACTTCAATAAAAGTAAAATGAAGTGTACATTCTAAACCTTAGTACAACTTTTAAAGAGATGTATAAATAATATGTTGATGAGAACGTATAGCAGCTTTGTCCTTAGTAGCCAAATATTAGAAACAAAACTAAAGCCTTTCATCAGTGAATGAATAAACAAACTACATCCAGACAATGGAATACATGAAATACTACTTAGCAATAAAAAGGAATGTTTACTATTGCAGTGGTTAAACTTTCATAAATATTTCAAGCATTAAAATTCACTCCCTTCAAAAAGGCTTTAACTTTCACATATCTACTAAAACCAAGAAACTATTCTTAACACCATCTTCCCTTTATTATATTTCTCTCAGAAAAAATACAAAGACTCGTTTGGGTTTCTTTGTATGAACATATTTTTATAGAGTCTGATATGTAATTTTGTTTTTATTTATAAATGTTATAATATAGTTATATATATGTATGTAGGATTCATATTTTCTTGAAAAGGGACCTCATGTATCACTATTTCTAGTCCCAATCTTATTATCAACATGGCTAACTAGAAAAAGGAAATAAAATAGAGACTAAAGAATAGTAATTTTGATAGTAGAAAAATCTTTAAGATATTAAGAATAAAAATCTTTAAGATTAAAGTTTCTTTAAAATATGAACATACAGAAATCTTAAAGAATATTTAAAATTATAAATATAATCACTGTATTCACAGATGGAGAAACTGAGCCTATCCAGATGGTATGAGAATGACCACTACAACCCACTCCTTTTGACTCCTATATCAAAACAATATTTATTTCAGAACATCTTGCAGAAGAAAAGCATAGCTCCCCAAAAAGTCAATTATAACTTGTATGATAAATATGACCACTAGAGGAAAAATTAAAAAGGAGAATGGCAAAATAGAAAAAGATATAAAAAAGTTAGTATGGTAAATTCTGTATGTCCTTAAAATGATTTGTCAGTTTTATCAGTTCAAGGAAAAATAAATTTGGGGCCAAATTGACAAACTTGCTTCATCTATATATTACAGATCTACCCACTTAGTATGTCTTTAAAGGAACAAATGAATCTTAAATGAATGATGATTTAACATTGGCCATTGACATGGAAGTTTCAGAGATGATGTCAGTGTTGTGCTGAGACACAGTGTTGTGCTGAGACACAGTGTTGTGCTGAGGCAATAGGCAAAATCAACATCACTAGTGTTTATTTGAAATTGTGATGTTTTCTTCATTATGAACTTTCTAAGTTGATTTTCATTTTTATAAATATTACAGTATAAATTATGTACCTTCATTACTGAGTTTTTTGGCACCTCCCTACATTTTATGTTCCAAGATAAGTTCCTCCATCTCACCCTAGTCCTGGCCATAAAGGATGATCCCAAATATTTTCACTATTAAAATCTTTGCTCTGTGTGGTGTTTTAATTGGGGGAAAAAAAGTGCAAAACAAAAAGTCAGTATGTGATGAATGAGATTCCAAATCACAATTACTTGATATTCAGTTAATCATAGAAATCTTTGCATACTAGAACTACAGTTGTTAGAAACCATTTGAGATATAAGCTTTTGTTTTATTATGAAAGAGCAGAACATTTCTTCCCATGACTAACATAAGGGAATAAGGGCAATTAGCAGTTTAGGGTTATGTATTTCCCTGTTTCTAGAGAATAGAGGTCATTGGCTGAAAAATGCAGCAGAATAGAATTTTTACTTCTCCCCCTAACCCCTGCCTCCGCTATTAATGCCCCTGGGAGAAAGATGCTGGAAGACTGCCAATCCAGTCAATTTTTCATTTCCAAGGGCCATTGTGGAGAGAATACATCAGCAATACAGGAGACACAGGCCTCAACCAAGTAAGGATAACACAGTGTGAGAAAAATTCATGCACAGAGACCAAAGATCCTTTCATAGCCCCTTAACTGGGTCTATTTTATAAAATGTATCAACATTTATTTTAACATACAGTTGTGAGAATACATATTTGTCTCCCTTGATAAAGTGTATGATACTTCTTTGTATTATCTACAGCACTGTAATTGAGTGGTTAAGTTTTGAATAAATATTGTTTAATTGAGAATGATTTAATAAATGAATTCTCCTAATCCATCCTCAACTATAAACATTTATTTTAGAAAAACATTTTCAAAGGAAAGTATGATACCTGATCCCAAGTTAATACACAGTTAACTATTAGCTCAAGAAAAATCTAAGTATATCCAAACCTGAATTGATATCTGGAACACTCTACTGAATAAAAGAAGCCATTCAATTATATATTCACATGTACTAAGTTAGGTCTGCTTTTCTGTTTTGATTTGTTAGAGCAGAGAAAGAAAAACAGGGTGGGGCATGTATTCCAGTAGAGGGTTATTATTCTAAACAAAGAGTGAATACTAGAGAAAACAAAGAGAAAGAGAAGAAAGAATTAGTCACCTTGACGAATCCCAGGACAAAGCTACTTGAAACTGTGAAAAAATATTATCACTTAATTATATTTATTTTGTGGGACTACTTAAGAAGTTGGAAGCAGGTTTCTGAACAGGAGATCTTTAATTAAGTCCGATATTAGATGGGAAGTTATCATTAATTCAATCATGAATAAAAGGAAATATTGAAAATGTAGTTTTTCATCAGTAAAATACTCCAATTACAATGAACAAATATATTCTTCAAATAAATTTTGCCAAAGATAGGACTGCTAACTTCCACATATTGTCAAACTCATTTTCAATCATTGGCAGAATTTTAGTTGACTTTAATACTATTTGTTTTCATTTGTTTCTTAATTATCTTTTTCTATTTAGTTTTGCTTATTTTTGTAACATGTATTCAAAATTATTCCCTTTACCACATTGTTTGTTCTTTAAAGTTCCTCTGCTGGTTTCTTTTCCTAGAGTTACATCCTAGTTAACCACATTGGTTTCTACCCTTTGTTTATAATTTTACACACAAATTTAATTTCAGTTTCTCCCACAGGGTCAAAAATGTTCCCCTTTTTCCTAAAGTATTATTTCCGGGCATACTAAGTTCCATTCCCTTAGGGCTCCTCTTGTTTTACTCAAACTTTTCCCACATTCATAAATGAACTAACTGTATTATCTCAGGAAGGTTGCACAGTTGCACCAATCATTCTAAAATACTTGTTCCCAATTTGGCTCTTATTAGTCCGAACATATGAATATTTTCACTAAATTCATTAGGACGGAAGTGACAGTCTTCACAATAAATTCTACTAACGTGGAAAATAAAAACACAGTAATCTCTTGTGTTGAGTATGTGATAACCCTTTCTAGCCTGGGAGGTTTGTGATATAAGACTTTCTGCTTGCTAACTATCTAGAACTGATGTACTAGAACATGGTACAATATTTTGAAAAAGATTTTTATTCATTTGAGCAATTTTTTTTTGCTCTAGGTGTTTATATTGTATAAGTGTGTGTGTGTGTGTGTGTGTGTGTGTGTGTGTGTGTGAAAGAGAGAGAGAGAGAGAGGGAGGAGAGAGAGGGAGAGATGATAATTGAGACTGCCTTAGTGTCTAGAATTACACAATGTTATCTGTGAACATAAAAACCCAAAAAATTTCCAGAAGAAACTCTTTGATATTTCATTATCTTGACATTTTATGTGAACAAACTTAGCTTATTAAAAAATAATTGAGCAAAATATGTTTCGTACTGGCACATGGCAGATGCCAAAGAGTTTCATAGTGAAGGAGTAACCTTTCCCATGGAGCTGGCCTTAGGTGAAGTGCTGACAGTGCACGCTGCTCTCCTCATCTGTTCACATGCTGGCAGTAACCTTTCAGTGAACCAGCAAATACAGTAACTTGTTAAGTAGAGCTCTCAGAAGGCACTGCATGAGCAAATTGTCAAAAAGTAGGAACTGCTAACAGTGAAACCACAGACTTTCTATTTCCCCGAGTCCCTATAGATGTGTTATTTGGTCTTTCTGATCCTCAGACACCTTATCCGTAAAATGTGAGTTCTGGCCTGGATCTCTGGTGTTCAATTGAATTTTGTGGACTCATGAGGAAGGTAAGATGCTTTCATGGCTGCCTGACAAGATGAGAGAAAGACTCAGAAAGTAGGACCCTGGACTTTCCTCCTGTAATTGACTGTATGTTATGTCTTTGGTAGTATCTATGATAGAGAGCAGAGCTCCATATAAGATGCTGTTTAAAATAAGGTTTTGACAATGAAACAAATTTGAAAACCATCTAATGCCTTTTTCCATTTTAAAAACTGATTTTTCAAAGGATTAAATATAGCATGTAAAATATAATAGATCATATATTGTTTTCATTGCACTTTTCACTTGCATATTCATCACCTCTTTTATTTGTGTGTTAGGATTACAGATGGGATCATCACTTTGCAGCTAAGGAACCAGAGGCTCAGAGGCATGGCTTGGCCTGTGCTAAAGACACAGGGACTGGAATCCAGACTCCTCTCCTACAGTCTGCTCCACTCTACCATTTTTATCCTTTTATGTCAGATGCACTCAGACAGTTACCATTCTCTATTCTAACCTGGACTTATTCATTTAACAATGGTCTGGACTAATATTCTTGTGGCACATCTTGACTCAATGTTCACAAACTATTCATGCAGTTTTTTAAGGAATTATACAAATAAATGAGTTTACCCCCAAATAAATTCATAGATTCTCAGTCCCAAATAAACTTTTCTATTGCCTTTACAAAACACAGCGGAGTGATGCCCACAGGACACTGAATGCTTGTAGTCAACCTGCAAGCTGTCTTTCATTTACCTACACCTATTTTCTCCCACAAGTTGTGCTTACCAAGAGTCAGTTGTGTTTGTTCCCCAACATTGACTATACCAGTTTTTCTTACTATTATACTCATACAGTTAATTGTGTGTTATAAAGGCCTATGAAACATGACTTTGAAAGAGTGTGTGTGTGTGAAATGTTCAATGCTTTGAAACATTGCATGAAGATGAGTCATCAGAAAATACTATTGGATTAGTTTCTGGTTGAGAAGTCACAACAAATGAAAAAAAAATATGAAGATACAGAAGGAGTGTTGCCCTTAAAAGTAACTATTATTTTGATCAACAGGTTTCAAACAGTGCTAAATGAGCCTACTATCTAGTCTAATATTTACCTGATAGATATTCATCTTTTAACCAATTCCAAAACCTGATCTGTACAAAATTTATAGGTGATATTTAAGGGATGAATCAGCTATTTAGATACTAGGAGACCTTACAAATAACCAATCCAGAATTCAATAATGTTTTTCATTAATTTAATTACATTCTCAAATGGTCAAAAGATTTTATTTATTATTGTATATTGTCATCATAACCTTGTCATCATTAGCCCAAGACTTGCAGATCATACTGCCCAAACTCAGACAAAGAAAAAATCCAGCTGAACAAAAATATCCTTAACACTGGATGTAATATAGTTATCTTGCAATCAAGAAAACTGGCATCAATCCAGAGAATACTTTTTGTTGATAAAAAATAAGATGAGAATATATACAACCTTTAAAGTATGTGTTTTAAGTCTGTAA